>NC_142799.1:84078410-84268625 GCF_049724085.1 Artemia sp. Qi Xiang Cuo | reverse complement strand
GCCTAGATTATTTTTAATCGCGTGTCTGTTCTGTTTCCAAGCGCATTCTCTTGGAAACAGTACAATTAAATTTGAGAACCGTTAACTCAGTATATCGTCAACAATGTTTCCACATCACTAAAATATTGGAAAGGCATTGTAAGATTGAAAGTTATCTTAAAATGTCATTGCGCAAATTACGGGATTCATATGCGACAAATAGATAAATATGAATAATCTCACTCAGGTCCTTCTCTTGAAACTATGTGATAATCAATTGTGAAAAATAGGGGATTTTGAGA
Source organism: Artemia sp. Qi Xiang Cuo (assembly GCF_049724085.1). Taxonomy (NCBI): domain Eukaryota; kingdom Metazoa; phylum Arthropoda; class Branchiopoda; order Anostraca; family Artemiidae; genus Artemia; species Artemia sp. Qi Xiang Cuo. Next base: position 84,268,344 of record NC_142799.1, on the reverse strand, counting down.
TTCAAATTGTGAGCATTAATTGAAATTACCCTTGAAAAATATTCGCTTATGAGATAACGTCGAAGAGATAGGGGGAATGCATAGAAAATAGCAAAGATTAGAAAAAATAGCATTTTGAGTTTCAAAGGCAGTGATTATTAATAGAAATTACCTAAAAATATTCACTTATGAAATATCGAAGCGATAGCAAAGATTAGAAAAGAGTGGTTTCTTTGCAAAAATTACATTTAGATATCTCCGAGGGAGGGGGGGGGAGAAGAGAAAAGAGTGGTTTCATTGTAAAAAATTACATTTAGATATCTCCGAGGGAGATAAATTTAAAACAATGGTTGGGGTGAGGGGTTAATATCTCACAGAGATAAGTTTATATTGGGATTGAAACAGACTGAAAAATGAATAAATAGACAGGTAGGAAAAAATGCATACATTTGCATATCCCGGCTGCACTTGGGCACCCGAAGGACCAAGTAGTGCATGCTGGAGGGCCACTTCCTGACCTTGCATAAGTGGGGCAGCTCTTGAAGGCCCAGGCAACGTATGATGGAAGGTGGACGGGGCGGGGGCGCTATGTTCTTGCGCGACTGGGCCGGCTATTTCACGATCTTGCATAGCTTCGGCATTGTAGTTACCCTGCCCACTCTCTCTTTCACTTAAACCCAGGCTGCATTGGGGCTGGCACTGATGGGGCTGCCTCATCATCTTTGGCTTTCTTGGAAGGAGGGGGCACGCATTCTTCATAATTGGCCTTAAAAAGAAGAGAAAAAATTAGTATCTAAATAATTTTCCCCTTTTTTAAAGAAAGAAAGTTAGTATCATCATCCATATAATTTTGTCTAGAAAAGGCATTTATCACTAAGAAAGCACAACGTAAAAAATTTTGTGAAATATACTAATTGTATACTTTTTTTAATCTGAGAATTACGGCTCACTGAGCCCTTCAAAAGCCTGACTATATAAATCGGCCTAATTTCTTATTTTTAGGCGTTTCTGTTCTTTTCTGGTTTTAATCTGCATTGTGCACGCAGTGTTTGATGCATTTAAAGTATTAACGGTATTTTTTATCTTTCCATATCCTTTTACGAGAGCTGGTATTTATCACACACCCAGAAAAAACACCCCGAGGAAAATAATCCCTGAGAAAAGACATGGAAAAATACCCCCTCCCCCCAGCGAACGATATGGTAAAAATGCTATTCAATCTACACATAATAAAGCAATGTGTCTTTTTCTCAAACTCACCCCCCTTACCTTTCATGCGACGAAACAGTTTGTTTTCATTTTAAAATGATGGCGAAAGAATTGAGGCATGGCCCCCTCCCCCTTTCGCCAATGTCCTAAATATATTGTTAGATCTTAATTTGAAAATAACGAGATTTCACCGGTTCTCAAAAAGAGATTGTATATGCCTGTGCTTAATAAATTGCAATTGTCTGCATGAAACCGCTTTAATTTGACAGGAGAAAAACACCCCATTTTGATCTGAGAAACCTTTTACAGGAAGTGCTTTAAAAATGGTGACAGCTAATTTTAGCCACGCACTGGAGTCTTGTGTCAAAACAGAACGGTATTTTCACTAAAAATTGACAGAAGTCAGCGGTCACTTTAGCTGGAAATATAGAAGGTAGGATAATTATTTCTTTTTGCGAGAATTTGATTGTAAAACAATGGTGGGAGGGGGGGATTTAGCTGGAAATATAGAAGGAAGGAATTTATCAAAAAAGTATTTCTTTTTGCGAGAATTTGGGGTTGTAAGACAATGGGGGAGGGAGGGGGATATTGTTAGACCCTAATTCGAAAATAACTTGTTTCTCTACTTCCACACAGGTTGTGTAGGTCTTAGCTTAATTATTGCATCATTGTGTTTTAATTTGACGGAAGAATAGTTCCGTTGACCGCGTTTGTAAGCCGGAAAGGGTGATAGCTAATTTTAGGCCTCGCACCGGAGCATTATGTCAAAACCAGAGCGAGCTAATAACAACAGAGCGATGGATGTCTCAGTTAGAGAAAAGATTACAATTGAGAACAGTCAAACTTTAACGAAAAGAAAATTATTTCTTTTTGCGAGAATTTGATTGTAAAACAATGGGGGATGGGGCTAGGGTAAAAAGAATATATTTTATGTTTTCCATTGATTATAATGATGTTTGTATGGTTTGGGGGGGGGGGGTTTACTCGAATAGAGTAGAGGGTGACCACGGAAAAAAATTTTATTTTGAAAATAAAAATAATGAAAACACAACTTACATGGTAAATTGAAGTTGCCAAGGCTTCAAGTTCATCAATAATTTCATGTGTTCTATCCATTGTGTCACAATACTTTCTGATAATTTAATCACATTGCATGTCCGTTATATACAAAATCTCAAGGGCGAATTGTTATGTAACGGGGAAATCATATGTAAGCAGGCCTCTGATTGGCTGAGAAGGAGGATGTATCCGACTCGCTGATTGGCTGAGAAGGAAACACGTGATCTAACTGTTTCCGGGAAAGTCATAACATTTGGCTCGAGAGCAACAACAACAAATACTATTTCTGGACACCATGACATTCGCCTCGAGCATGTACATAAATTCTCGGAAATTCACTTCCCCCTCGAGTCTTAGATCAATAAAATTGTTCCCGTTAGAATTCAATGCGCATGTGCAAACTTCGCCCCGGAGTTATTACACATAGAAACATCAAATAAATCGACCTTGGAAAAAGAGGTCATTGACCCCATTAACCACGTGTTCTCCCTAGGGAGGCTATGCCCATATATGGGGTGCAAAAAAGTTATAGGTGGCAGCAGGGGTGTCGTCCCGTGTCAATAGGGTCACCTCTACTAATATCTAGTTGACAACGGGGAACAAATTCTTCTATAAAAACCAAAAATATTTTTTTTTATTGGTAGTACACGAGACAAGAAGGGATAGAACATAGGGGAGGGGGGGGGTAAGAGACTAATTGTAATTATAATTAATTAAATTTCACTTTAACATCATAAAATATAATTGAAATATTTGTGTAGAAGGAAGACATGACAAATAGAAAAATTATATCACCGGAAATCTAAGCAAAATTCACTTGATAAAATCAAATTGGGTGTAAAGTTGACAACTGAAATCCACAGTAGGCTACAAAAAAACTTACTTATGTTAACTAATATGCATGTAATTTTACTCTATAAACGTAGAGTAAAAGGTGATTAGTCACACCCCTTTTAAAAATGATATCTTACTGTTTATCTTGGAAAATGACCAGTGAACATCTTAAAAAGATGTATTTGTGTGAAGCTTGCTGAAATTAAAACAGGTGAAATATGAGTCTATTACGAAATAAAAAGATTACGAAACTAAATATTCCAATAAATGATTACTCTATTTGATACAATGAAAGTACTGAAAACAATTAAAGCACTGATATGGTATGAAAAAAAGTCTTTGCTAAGGATTAGGTACTTTGCAATTGACTAAATATTAGGTAAATCAATACAATAAAATAGTAATTTTTTTACTTCTTTAATACAGTTTACAAAGCAAGAGAGGATTTAATGAAAAAAAAAACAGCGAAAAGGATATTGAAAAAAGAAGAAAAACTATATACTTCACTTTATAATGTATACTTCACTCGTTTAATAATCAACAAACAGAGGGAGTAGGAAAAGTCCCGCAATATCATATTAATTATTCAATCCATTAATTTATACTGAGCGTCAAATTGACCTCCACTAACACCAGCCAACTTTTGCTCAAAATGGGGCACAACTTTATTAGCAGCACTAGATTGCAGATAATAATTATGCAGTGGGGTGGGTTCAGAGATAGGATCAGTCCATAAGTATTTTGCATGCGTGCCATTTGAACAGTTGAAATGCAGAATAGGGGAGGGGGAACTTTTAGAGACCCAAGTTTCAAAACTGAGTTCACTAAATTTGTGTCTTGTTTGCAGTAATATACCGTTAGTATCCTTACTTAACTAGGTAAAACAATAACTGTCTCTTTGTAATATACCATTAGTATTCTTACTTGAACAGGTAAATCAGTATACAAATAAACATTATCAATGAAATTAAATTTCCAATTCACTTGAAATTTATAACCGTGAATAATGGACGCACATCAGGAAACCAGGTTTTACTCGGTCAAAGTCATGATCGCTACATGTTAGTTTTTATGTTCGTGAAACCTGTACATCAATTTTTTTCTTCGCAAAACTGTTTTTTTCATTAAATTTGTTGCGTGCTGATTTTTGTTCATGGAACTTGTTACTTGCTGATTATTTGCTTGTGAGACTTGTTGCATGTTTATTTTTTTCATAGTGAAACATCCATATTGCCTTTTCTCGTCACGAAGCTGGTTTTGTTCTCGGAACTTGTTGCTCACTGACTTTTGTTCGTGAAAATTGTTGCATATTGTTTTTTCCCTTTATGAAACTCGTAAATTCATTTTTGTCCTAGCAAAACTGATCTTGTTTATGGAAATTTTTGCCAGCTGATTTATGTTCGTGGAACATGTTGAGTGCTGATTTGTGTTTCGTGATACTTGCTAAATGTTGATTTTTCTGTTCAAGAAATTCATGAGTTGATCATCTTCCTTGTCAAACTGACTTTTTTCAAGGAACTTTTGGCCTGCTGATTTTTTGCTCGCGGAACTTGTTATGTGTTGCTTTGTTTTTTATTCAGGAAACCTGCTGCTTGTTTATTTTGCTCTTAATGAAACTTGTGCATTGACTTTTTTCATCGCGAAGCTAATTTTGCTCATGGAATTTATTGCATGTATATTTTTTGTTCATGGAACGTGTATAATGCTGACTTTTGTCCGTGAGACCTGCTGCATGTTGATTTTTCTTTTCGTAGAACTTATGCACGGATTTTTCTCCTTGTGAAACTGATTCTGTTCATGGAGCTTGTCACATGCTGACTTTTATTCACAGAATGTCTTGCGCACTGATTTTTGTTCTGAAACTTCCTCCATGTTGATTTTCCTTCTCGTGAAACTGATTTTGTTCATGGAACGTGATGCGTGCTGCTTTTTGTTCGTGAAACATGTTGCATGCTGATTTTTGTTCGTGAAACTTGTCAAATGTTTATTTTTATCTTTGTTAAACATTGAATTTTCCAATCGTGAAACTAGTTTTGTTCTTGGAACTTTTTGCGTACTGATTTTTATTCGTGGAACTTGGTGTGTTCTGATTTTTTTGTGTTCCTGAAACCTCTTGTATATTGATTCTTCCATTTGCCAAATTTGTACACTGACTTTTCTCCTCGTCAAACTGATTTTGTTGATGGAACTTATTACATGCATATTTTTATGGAAGGTATTGCGGGCTGATTTTTTGTTCCTGAAACTTGTTGCATGTTGTTTTTTTGCCTCTTGAAACTTGTACATTGATTTTTCTCCTAGTGAAACTGATTCCGTTAGTAGAACTTATTGCATGCATATTTTTTTGTGGAACTTGTTGCAAGCTGATTTTTTGCTCGTGAAAAAGTGTTACATGATGAATTGGCTCTACATGAAACTTGTACATTGATTTTTCTCTTCGTGAAATTGATTTTCTTCTTGGAACTTAATTCATGCTAATTTTTTTCGCGGAACTTGTTGCATGCTGACTTTTTAATATTGAATTTTCTCGTTGTGAAATTGGTTTAGTTCGTGGAACTTTTTGCGTGCTGATTTTTGTTCGTGAAACTTGTTGCATTTTGTTTTTTTTTTGTCTTTGTGAGACTTGTACATTGATTTTTTGTAATTGTGATACTTATTTGTTCATGTAACTTATTGTTTTGTAATTCATTTTCGCGAAACTTGTTGCGTGATGATTCTTCTCTTCGTAAAACTTGTGGATTGATTCTTTTTCTCCTCGCAAAACTGATTTTAACCATGGAACTTGTTGCCACCTGATTTATGTTCGTGGAAGATATTAAGTGCTGATTTCTGTTGTGTGAACCTTGCTATATGTTGAGTTTTCTCTTCGTGAAACTCGTACGTTGATTATGTTCCTTGTGAAACTTACTTTGTTCATGGAACTTGTTGCCTGCTGATTTTTTGTTCGTGAAACTTGTTGCATGTTGATTCTTCTCTTAATGAAACTTGTGTATTGAATTTTTTTTCATCAGGAAACTGATTTTGTTCATAGAACTTATTGCATGTATATTTTTTGCTCATGGAACGTGTTACGTGCTGACTTTTGTCCGTGAAACTTGCTGCATGTTGATATTTCTCTTCGTGGAACATATAAATTAATTTTTTTTTCGTGAAACTTGTTACATGATGATATTGCTTTTCATGAAACATTGATTTTTGTGAAATTGTAAAATTGATTTTCTTCTTGGAACTTAATTCATGCTTAATTTTTTTCTTGGAACTTGTTGCATGCTTATTTTTGCTCGTGAAACTTGTTACACGCATATTTTTCACTTCTTGAAACTTGTGCATTGACTTTTCCCATTTTGAAATGGCTTTTGATCTTGGAACTTTTTGCGTGCTGATTTTTGTTCATGAAATTTGTTGCATTGTTTTTGCTCATTTTGAAACTTATTTCGTTCATGGACAATAATTTGTGCTGATTTATGTTCGTGGAACTTGTTGCATATTGATTTTTCTCTTCGTGAAACTTGTACATTGATTTGTTTCTTCTAGCGAAACTGATTTTATTCATGGAACTTGTTGCGGTCTGATTTATGTTCGAGAAACTTGTTGATTGTTGATTTTTGCTCGCGAAACTTGTTGCATGCCGATTTTTGTCTTCGTGAAAATGATTTTAGTCATGGAATTTGTTGCCTGCTGATTTCTGTTCATGGAATATGTTCCGTGCTGATTTTTTAGTTCGTGAAACTTGTTGCATATTGTTTTTCTCTTCGCAAAATTTTTAAATTGAATTTTCTCCTCGTGAAACTGATTTTATTCATGGAACCTATTACATACTTATTTTTCTTCATGTTAATTGTTGCATGCTGATTTTTGTTCTTGAAACTTGTTGCATGTTAATTTTCCTCTAAGTTAAACTTGTCTATTCATTTGTCTCCTATTGAAACTGATTTTGGTCAGGGAACCTGTTGAATGCCAATTTTGTTCTTGATTCTTGTTGCATACTGATTTTTGTTCTTAAAACTTGTTACAGGCTGCTTTTTCTCTTCGTGAAACATGTACATTGATTTTTCATCTTCGTGAAACTAATTTTGTTCATGAAACTCGTTGCGTACTTATTTTTGCTGGTTAAACTTGTTGCATGCTTATTTTTTGTTCGTGAGACTTGTTACATGTTAATTTTTCTCTTTGTGAAACTTGTACATTAATTTTTATCCTCGTGAAACTGGTTTCATTCATGGAACCTATTGCGTAATGATTTTTATTCTTGTAACTTGTTATATGCTGATTTTTTGTTTGTGAGATTGAATATATGTTTTTTTTCTCTTTGTGAAACTTTTATATTGATTTCTCGCTTTTTGAAATTGATTATGGTCATGGATTTTTCTGCATGCGGAATTTTGTCCGTGGAACTTGTTGCGTGATGATTTTTTTTTCTTGAAACTTGTACAGTGAATTTTACTCCTCGTGAAACTGATTTTGTTCATGGAATACATTGCGGGCTTTTTTTGTTCGTGAAACTTACTTTATCATGATATGTTAGTAGGTTATGTTAACCTAACCTACACAGGTTAAGTTAGATTAAGTTAGGTAAGATGACACGTCACCTGCAACAGTTTGCAAAAAGTTCCAAGAAAAAAACAGTCTCTATTAAATCCAAGAAGAAAATCAGTTTTACGAGGAGTAAAATCAATGTAAAAGTTTCACGAAGAGCAAAATCATCATGTAACCAATTTCACGAACAAAAAATCAGCATGCAACAAGTTCCACAAACAAAAAATTTGTATGCAATAATTTCAATGAACGAAGTCAGTTTTACGAGGAGAAAAAATCAATGTATATCTTTCACAAAGAGAAAAAACCAACGTGCAACAACATTCATGAACAGAAATCAGCACGCAAAATGTTACACGAACAAACATAAGCACGATATGAGTTCCATGAACAAATTCAGTTTCACGAGGGAAAAAAAATCAATATACAAGCTTCACTAGAATAAAAAATCAGCACGCAAAACCTTCCATGAACCAAAAAACCACGCGACAAGTTCCATGAACAAGATCAGTTTCACGAGGAGTAAAACCAATGTGCAAGTTTCGCAAAGAGAAAAATCAATATGCAAGAAGTTTCACGAACAAAAAAAATGAACACACAAAAAGTTAGAATAAAATCAGCATGCGAAAAGTTCCATGAACAAAATAGGTTTCACGATTACGAATCGTGATCGTGAAGTTTCACGATTTCGAATAAAAATCAGCATGCGACAAGTTTCATGAACAAAATAAGTTCCACGGGGAGAAAAATTAGTTTACAAGTTTCACGAAGAGAAAAATCAACATGTTACATTTCATTCAATGCTTTCGTTCAGTTCATTCAATGCTCTTTTCAGAGTAAGACACATCAAGATCTCTGGGTAAATTAATGGGAAAATATTGTTTCAAGGATAGTTGGATATATATCAATTCTATTATATAATAATGGAACTGAAAAGGAAACACCCGTGACAAGAAGGTATGAATATATTACACCTCAGAGGATAGATCAAGCTTGAAACAAGAATTATCAGACTTCAAGCAAATCCTTGATGTCGTTAAAGAAAATGGTAATAAGCTAGAAAATATCTACAATCAATTAGGAAATCTTACAGCAAGGTTTGATAATTTGGAAAAAGACCATTTGCTACTTAAAAATAAGATGAATAATACTGAACTGATAATTGAAAAGAATGAAAATGATACATCTTGCCTCAAATTGTAAATAAAAACATGTACCGATGAAATAGTGAAGTTAAGAAGAAAAAATACAGATTGTATGAGTCGGAGTGTGAGAGTGGAAGCCGCTAAATTAGAAAACAATGTTATTATATGCAATGCTGTGTGTGAGGTCAATGAAAACGCTATAGTTTTATTCACAGAACTAGTTCGCCGTAGATTAGGAATGCCAGGATTTCACGATTACACACTACGATAGAAATCATAAATGTTTGAAGGTGACATTGAATAAAAAAGATGATAATTTAGCCATGATAAAGAATGCTAGTAAGCTTAAGGGTAAGAAATTCCGTGGAAACAATTCGAACTTATTTATAAGCTTTTTATAAGCTTATTTATAAGCTATCCATGGATAAGCTGTTATTGGTGAAATGTGATAAATTAAGAAAAGTTCACGGATATGATGCATGGATATCCCAGAGAATTCAAGCATATTTCTTTGTGAAAAGGCCTGACGGATCCACTACAAAACACTCATTTAGTGATTATATAACAGAGATCGACGACTTTTCGAGAGTCCGAGGAGAGGTACATCAAAGTTTACAAGTGGATTATTAAAAATATCACATATGATAGTTGGAGCGCTCTGTTGTCACTATTTAATTCATTTAAGAATGTAATATTTAATCTTGTTTTACTTAGCCTCTTTGTTTCGATTTATTTTTTGTTTATATACCTTCTTATAAATCGTGATTTATTTTTCTTTGTTTACTTTTTTTGATTATTTAAACCCGCAAAGATGTCTTTTTAATTAGCAGGACTGAAAGCAATCAGCTTGGAATGAAGACATATTTTTTTTCCTTTCAAAGTTGTTCCTATTTGTGTTACTTTTATATTCTTTTTTTTGTTTGCTGGGCTGGTGGGGCGTGGTATGGTTGTCCGTGACTTGGCGGTAATATTTGATAATGTATACAGGTAATGGTGGAATTCCATCATCAAGTTTAAATGAGTTTGAGCATGATTCTCATTCGTTTTGTTCAGTTTTCCGAAATATTGTAGCTAATAATAATGAAGATAATTGCAATATATTTGATATCCCAAAAAATCAGTATTTATTTTTGAATGATAGTAGAAGGCCAGGTATTACCACAGGGGGGCCAATATCACAGTCAAAAGTCCTTAAAATACAGGGGGGCAGCATATATGGGCCTTAACCTACCAACGGGAGTGCCACAACACGCTCAGTGAAGACAACCGGGACATGATCATTGACCTCCAAATCACAGAGCTAGAAATACTAACGTGAAGTAACAACAGACCGGATTTCTTTTGAATTTACGTAATTTCTGTTACATTACGATTCCACTTTGAGACGTTGCTTATAAATCTGAAAGGTTTCATGGGAATTTAAAGTGTACCTTTGCACAGTTGCCAGAATATAGGGAACGTCAGTGATTTATTAACATTTTAGGGGATTTGAAAGTAGAAAAGAAAAAGTTAAGTCATCTTAGGGAATGCTAACTATTAAGAGATACATATTATAATTTTTTTATTTTGGTGGTTCTCGACTGTGTTCTGTATAATACACAAGTACAATTTGAACAGTGTTGTCAATATAAAATATGCTCTAACATTATAGTATACTAAAAAGTTGATACTAATAGAGATGCAGATGCCAAGAAAGGAATTTTTATAAAGAAATTCAAAATAATTCATAGAAATCCTTAGAAATCAACTAGTGAGATGATTATAGCTATGAACCATCAAGGACCACAAGCAGTAATAAAGAATACTTTTTCAGCTGTAGCAAGCGCCTGTCATTCTTGTGGTACTTTCAAATTTCTGATTGTTGAATGTTGCAAGGTTAACTTAAATCTAAATAGTGGTTTATAATTTTATTTAGTATGATATTATTCTTTAACAGAACTTGATTATGCCTTTATTATGCCATTTTTTTTCTTTTTTATATGTGTAAAGATCATTTTTTTAATTGGTTCCCTCCATGACTCCAACCCCCAAGGGTCTCCAGGCCCCCGCCTCCTAGGGGCCCCCCTCCCATCCAAATTTTTTTCGACACCCCAAAATTTTCAATATAGAGGCTCCATCAAGAGTTAAATATGTTATCAGAACGTCATTTCTGACCTCATCTTTCGGGACTTAGACAAGCAGATACTTTGAACATCTAATTCTGTTACTTTTTCCCTAACATTATCAAATATGTCATTTAGAATGTTATCTATTTTTAAAGTCCCCCCGTGGCATAAAATGCTACCTAATTCTGACTTTTCTATTTACTAATCTTAACGCATCCATTATTCATGCAGACATCCACCAATAAAAACATATTAAAAGAAATTACCAGCACTTTAAAATTATGCATATCGAAACCTCTATTTACAAACACATTTTTGACCGACTAATTTAAACGGGTATAAAATGCGAAACAGATTGAAGACATTCGTGAAACGTTGAATTGTTCTTTGTTCCCTAATGACTCTAATAAAACCTAGATCATCTGTGTTGTAAGAATGTTTAGGGAATGATCGACAAGAGATTTAACAATACCTCCTTTAATTTGTGGGGGGAGGGTGATTGGATTTAAAATTTATTTATCAATTATTTTGTGTGGGTTTTCTGTAAATTGTAAAATCCAGTTTATCAATTCTACGAATAATTAATACATTCAGAAACGGTAATTTATTTGCAGTTTTCATTTCCAAGGCAAATTGTAAATTTCCGTGATATGTATTAAGGTGATCTAGAAAGCCCCTAAGTTCACATTCCCCATAATTCCAGAGCGATATTACATCATCCATATAACGCCCCCAATAGACCTGTTTTAAAAAATATGAATTTAAGGTCCAATTTTCAAGGTGTTCTACATCAATGTTCGCAAATAATTCGGATTGTGGTGCCCCCATAGGGAGACCATTTTTTTGTTGATATAAAAGAATTACACGACTGAAAATACATTGAAAATTTATTAAAAATTTTGACTAGGGATGTCTAAGTTTTTCCACTAAATCTAGCAAATTACATATGTACGATTTTTGAAATAAAGCAAAGGTTTGAAGGCTGTGCATAACCACTACCCAAATATCGGAAGCATGGGGCTTTCATACATGCTACAATTGACCTTAAGGGAATACCTTGCTTACGTAATTTTGGTAAACCGTAAAACTCTGGGCCAAGAGCTACCTCGGGATGCTTTTTAGGTTACTGTTTCTCAAAATGACATAAAATATGCTAGCGGCTGTACTCGTTTACTTTAAGCCTTTTTTGAATATTCTTTTATTATTTTTGTGGCTCAAGTTTAGAAGAACATTTGAGTTGAAGTTTCATTTTTAAGATGAGTTTGAAATAAAATAAATAGAGTTATTAATTGAAATGAAGGCAGATAGTTTGTCACTGTGCCAAAGACGAAAGTTTATCGGAAGAGGAAGTCAGCGTAGGGATATTAAAAAATGGGGTGTCAGCTGGGGGTTGATTTGGAATAAGGTCCTCCCAAACTGACTTATTGTTTACTGTTAAAGCACCGAGGACAGTGAAAATAAAATCGGTTTTTCGAACGGGTTAATGTAATGTTTGAATTGAGTATGTTAATGGGCTATTGAATCGGCTTTTAGCTATCCATGGAAAAGTAACATTGCCTTTTAGGTTACCCCCCTCCAACTTTTCTCAAAATGACATGAAATATACTAGCGACTGTACCAATCATTTCCTGTAAATTTTAAATCCAGTTTATCAATTCTACGAATAATTAATGCATCCAGAAACGGTAATTTATTTGCATTTTCAGTTTCTAAGATAAATTGTAAATTTCGGTCATATATATTAAGGTGATCTAGAAAGCCCCTAAGTTCACTTTCCCCATAATTCCAGAGCAATATTACATCATCCATATAACTTCCCCAATAGACATGTTTAAAAAATATGAAATTAAGGTCCAATTTTCAAAGTGTTCTACATAAATGTTCGCTAATAATCCGGATAGTAGTGCTCCCATAGGGAGACCATTTTTTTGTTGATAAAAGAGTTACGGAACTGAAAATCCATTGGATACTTATTACAAATTCTGACTAGGGAGGTTTAAGTTTGTCCACACAATCTAGCGAATTACATGTGTACGATTTTTGAGAATAAAGCAAAGGTTTGAAGGCTGTAAATAACCACTTTCCAAATATCGGAAGCATGGCGCTTTCATACATGCTACAATTGACCTAAAGGGTAATTTCGGTAAACCGTAAAACTTTGGGCCAAGAGCTACCTCGGGATACCTTTTAGGTTACTTTTTCTCAAAATGACATGAAATATGCTAGCGGCTGTACTCGTTCATTTTCAGCCTTTTTTTCATATTCTTTTATCATTTTTGTGGCTTGAGTTCAGAAGGACATATGAGGTGAAGATTTATTTTTAAGATGAGTTTGAAAAAAATACAGTTATAAATTGAAATGAAGGCAGATAGTATGTCACTGTGCCAAAGAACAAAATTTATCGGAAGAGGAAGTCAGCGTAGAGATATTAAAAAATGGGGTGTCAGCTGGGGGTTGAGCTGGAGTAAGATCCTCCCACACCGACTTATTGTTTACTACTAAGGCACCGAGGAGAGTGAAAATAAAATCTGTTGTTTGAATGGGTTAATTTAATGTTTGAATTGAGTATGCTAATGGGTTATTGAATCGGCTTTTAGCTATCCATGGAAAAGTAACATTGCCTTTTATGTTAAATTGCCATTAATAGCCTCCAGAATGATAAGACTATGTGAAACAGAATTTATTGGTTTGAAAAAATCATCCTGTGGTGTTATATTTGAATGTGCATTTTTATTATTTTCAATTGAACTCAAAGAATTTGACTGTTATCATTTAATGGTGAACTATAACTTGTTTGATAATGATAAAAGCATATGCAGTACTACATTACGCCGTATAAACAGACTGGAATTTTCCGATAGAGTGATTACACCATATAATATAAGTGGTCAAGAACTGAGAAATGTTCAGGAAGAAGTCAGTGAAATTTGCGGCTTTTTCGGGGTTGAAGCACTATATGTAAAGGGTAATGTGCCTACAGATAAAGTTTTAATTCGAAACTGTGACCCTAGAATTCCACTTTTCAATTTAGAAGAATTAAAGTGTCCTAAATTTGAAGGGGCTTATTACCATCCTGAAGAGGAGGTTAGGTTCTTCGCGCAGTGGTTACCTAGGGACATACCTGATCGTAATAAGTGCATGAGACATGGTTAAAAGTATTCTATATTATGGGATCCTCGTCTGTGGATGTTTAACAGTGAACTTTAAGTAATATTTTTATGTAAATATGTGTTTTTTCAGAATCGTTTTAATATGTTTAAGCAATAAATATAAAGCCTTACCCGTCTTTATTCTGTAGAATACTTCATCGCCATGAAAATTATACTTTCAGATTCAGCATGTTAGGGAACACTCTTTTAGGTTCAGCATGTTGGAGAACTCTATTTGGTCATCCCTAAAAAGGGATGACTTTAATTCTGTTTTCTCAAAGAAGTCCAAAAATGTTCAAGTTCTTTTCTGAATTTTTTAAAGAAGAGAAAAAGTTAGCTCAATTCTGAATTTTACCAAAAAAGAGTTACAGTTCAATTATAATTTCTCCAAAGAAAATAAAAAAGCTTCCACTTCACTTCTTAATTTGCCAAAGACGTAAAAAAATTAAAGTTCTGTTCTAAATTTTGCCGTAGAAGACAGAAACAGTTATACCATAGTTGTGATAATTTTCCATGAAGATAAAAAGTTCCACTTTAATTCTAAATTTTCTCTATGAAGTGAAGAAAAGTTCAAGTTCTCTTCTGAATTTTCTCAATGAAAAAGAAATTAGTTACAGATCAATTCTATTTTTTCCAAGAAAATAAAAAGGTTCCACTTCAGTTCATAATTTCCCAAAGACATAAAAAATTAAAAGTTCTGTTCTAAATTTTTCCGTAGAAGATAGCAAAAGTTATACCTTAGTTGTGGATATTTTCCATGAAGATAAAAAGTTCCACTTTAGTTTTAAATTTTCTCAAAGAAGTGAAGAAAAGCTCAAATTCCATTTTAATTCTAAATTTTCTCAATGAAGTGAAGAAAAGTTCGAGTTCCCTTCTGAATTTTCTCTATGAAAAAGAAATTATTTACAGATCAATTCTATATTTTCAAAGAAAATAAAAAGGTTCAACTTCAGTTCTTAATTTTCCAAAGACATAAAAACTTTTAAGTTCTGTTCTAAATTTTTCCGTAGAAGATAGAAAAAGTTATACCCTAGTTGTGAATATTTTCCATGAAGATAAAAAGTTCCACTTTAATTCTAAATTTTCTCAATAAAGTGAAGAAAAGTTTTATTTCCACTTTAATTCTAAATTTTTTCATTGAAGTGAAGAAAAGCTCAAGTTCTCTTCTGAATTTTTTCTGATTTTTTCTCAAAGAGAAGAAAAAATTTAAAGTTCTGTTCTTAATTTTAGCGTAGAAGATAGAAAAAGTTAAACTATGATAGTGAATATTCTCCATGAAGAGAATAAAGTTTCACTTTAATTCCAAATTTTCTCAACGAAGTGAAGAAAAGTTCAAATTCTCTTCTGAATTTTTTCTGATCTTTCTAAAAGAGATGAAAAATTCCTAGTTCGAAGCAAAATGTTTAAGTTCTCTTCTGAATTTTCTTAAAGAAGAGGAAAAAAGTAAGCTCAATTCTGAATTTTACCAAAGAAGAGTTACAGTTCAATTCTAATTTTTTCAATTAATTTAGACTAGGTTACGTGCGTAGAATAATATAGGCAATAAACTAGGTAGTGTCGATTAACTGCCATAGAGTATCACTGGGAAAGCCGTATCATGTCTGTGAGCATGCATAGAGTACGATTGATACGGCTGCAAGCATATATTATATCATTTTAAGATTCGTAAATAAAAATTCCAAGTAAAAAAAGGTAATGTTGGGAGGGGAAAAATATGTATACGCCAACTTGAAAAATGGTTTCTTAAAGTTTAATTTAGACTATGTTACGTGCGCGCACGTTCTATCTTCTACGGAAAAATTTAGAACAGAACTTTAAATTTTTATGTCTTTGGGAAATTAAGAACTGAAGTGGAACCTTTTTATTTTCTTTCAAAAATTAGAATTGATCTGTAACTAATTTCTTTTTCGTTGAGAAAATTAAGAAGAGAACTTGAACTTTTCTTCAATTCTTTGAGAAAATTTAGAATTAAAGTGGAAATTTTTATCTTCATGGAAAATATTCACAACTATGGTATAACTTTTTCTATCTTCTACGGAAAAATTTAGAACAGAACTTTAAATTTTGTTATTTCTTTGGGAAATTAAGAACTGAAGTGGAAGCTTTTTTATTTTCTTTGGAGAAATTAGAATTGAACTGTAACTCTTCTTTGGTAAAATTCAGAATTGAGATAACTTTTTCTCTTCTTTAAGAAAGTTCAGAAAAGAACTTGAACACTTTTGCACTTATTTGAGAACTCTCAGAATTGAAATTGAGCTCCTTATCTCCATGGCGAAAACTCACAATCAAGGTATAACTTTTTTCTATCTTCTACGAAAAAATTGGAACTAAACTTTAAATTTTTCATCTCTTTGATAAAAAACGGAACTGGAGTGGAACCTTTTTATTTTCTTTGGAAAAAAATTCGAATTTATCTGTAACATATGTCTTTTTCATGGCGAAAATTTGGTGTTGGGATATACATAAAGTTGAAATGTAATGATGGACATCTCCGACATGCTGGATCTGAAAGTGTAATTTCAGAGAAATTCTTTAACCTTTTAGGGTTAACTTACCTTTTTAGGGATGACCATTTCGGGTTCTCCAACATGCTGAACCTGAAAGTGTGTTCCCTAACATGCTTAATCGGAAAGTACAATTTTCATGGTGATGAACTATTCTAAAGAATAAAGAAAGGTAAGGCTTAAGATATTTATTGCTTAAACATATTAAAAAGATTTTGAAAAACACATAGTTAAATAAAAATAATACTTAAAGTTCACTGTTAAACATCCATAGACGAGGATCCCATGATATAGAATACTTTTTACCATGGCTTATGCACTTATCACGATCAGGTATGTCCCTAGGTAACCACTGCGCGAAGAACCTAACCTCCTCTTCAGGATGGTGCTAAGCCCCTTTAAATTTAAGACACTTAAATTCTTCTAAATTGAAAAGTGGAATCCTAGGATCACAGTTACGAATTCAAACTTTATCTCTACGTACATTACCCTTTACATATAGTGCTTCAATCCCGAAAAAGATGCAAATTTTACTGATTTCTTCCTGAAAACTTTTCATTTATTGACCAATTTTATTATATGGTGTAATAACTCTATCGTAGAATACCAGTCTGTTTATACGCCGTAATGTAGTACTCCATAAGCTTTTATCATAATCAAACAAATTATAGTTCACCATCCAATGATAACAGTCAATTTCTTCCAGTTACATTGACAATAATTAAAATGCTCATTCAAATATAACACCACAGGATGATTTTTTCCAACCAATAAATTCTGTTTCCTATAGTCCTATCATTTTGGAGGCTATTAATGTAATATTTGAGCAGAGAAGTACTTCATCAAACTTTTATATCTTTGCTCAAGGTTAGAAAGACTTATGACTAGGGGGAGGCATCCTAAAACCATCTGAATTCATTGTGTTGGAGAGCCATAAAACCCAAAAAATTCATTGTGGGGAGGAGTCATAAAACTCTTGGTGTCTATTGCATGCAAATGAAACATGGAAATTGTTACGTAAATCCTAATTTCCATAACTTAAAACTACGTACGAAACATGAAAATTGTTACGTAATTTAGCTTGTAAAATAATACATGTTTGTTAATATCATATATCTCCAACTTTTTAATGGAAATTCTAAGCATTTTTCGTGGTAGCGTACTCTAAAATAATGGAAATATAACAATGTAATGCATAGTAAATTTTTAATAAAGTAATGACACGTAGAATATTAATATAAAAATATGTTTCATACATTATTATACATTATTAACTTTATTGAACGACTTTCGACATTCTGAATCTGCCTCATAAAATAATTCATCGTGTTCTCTTAAGATAGTACCCTCTGTACCCTCTGTAGTTGGAGGGGGTAACCTAAAAGGCAACGTTACATTTCCAACTAAAAGCCGATTCAATAGCCCCTTAGCATACTCAATTAAAACATTACATTAACCCATTCGAACAACAGATTTTATTTTCACAGTCCTCGGTGCTTTAAAAGTAAACAATAAGTCGTTGTGGGAGGATCTTACTCAAACTCTACCCCGATATGACACCCCATTTTTTAATATCCCTACGCTGACTACCTCTTCCGATAAACTTTCTTCTTTGGCACAGTGACAAACTATCTGCCTGTTGTGACGTGTATTTTATGGTATTTGGGTGTTGTAGTCGTAGATGCCTTTATTCTCCCTTTATAGGGGAGATAAACTCTGGCCCTAAGGTAATTTAACTTTGGTAGCGTGCCTTAGGCTATGACCAAACTAATGAGGCGTACCAGCTGGGTATGTTTGAGGGGCTAAAGTTAGATTGTTGAGAGGTTGTCTAAAATACAATACTTTTATTCATTTAACATATAATAATAATAAGATATATACTTTCTACTGGGACTGGCTGTCCCAAGTAGACCACAAGTCTCAGAAACTACAATAATAAATAATGAGATACTTAGACACTTACAATGATAAGACAAGATTCCAAGGCATTTCTAAAAACAACGGACCAGAGGTTAGTCCGGCATAAAGTTAGTATCAGAATAAATCTAGTTATTAACAGTCCGCCCCTTTCCATAAATTGTATCTTTTATACATTTCATCAACCACACCTTCCTTTAACCAACCGACGCAATTAGCTAGGAAATGGAATTTCTCAATTTCCCGTTAAGCAGAAACTTGGCAGGATATATTCCTTATCTTAATAAAAAGTGGTATTTTGAAACTTTGTATTTGCGTATTAATATATTCTTACTTAATGAATAATTAACTAAATTAGAAAGCTTTACCATAATACTACCCATTTAAAGAAGAGTTGTCCCAATTCTCAATATTTTACTTTTAAAACCTTAATTTTGTTTACAGCTATTATGCTGCCATCTTTGGGTCATTATGTGCATCTACCCTTAACGGGTTTCCTTAGGGTCATGTTTCTGGTCCAATATAGGCCATGTTTTTTTTTGTCGAAGGATTTCAATTTGAAATTCATCCTTGTATATCTTTTTCTCTGTCTCTAGGACTGAAAAATACTCTTTTACCATTCTTCATATGCATCTTCTGTTTTAACTTGACCCCAAGCAGCTTAAACATTATATTACTGGTTTTGCTTAAATTAGATTTCAAGTTATATTAGAAAAGTTTATGAATTATTTGAGTTTAAATTTGATTCCCATTAATAATTTAATTTATCTGTGTGATGTGGTTGATATACCGTTTATTTTTCGTTTTAGAAATACCTTGGGTAAATTACACATAATATTTTTATTTTCTTTTTAAATTTTCACATATTCTTCCAGTTCATCTCACTTTTTGATGAACTTGTAATGCAGTATCTAAGACTGCTATAGTTTCCAAAATATCAGTTGATCAAGTATGGTTTGGTTTCTGATGGTATGAGATGATAGTATAAGGATACATTTGAAGTGTCTTCAAAATTTGTTACTTCCCAAAAATGTGTCAAAATATGATTGAAAGAAAAATGGATCCGAAAGGATGCTACGAAAAATTTGATTTCCGAAAAAAATAGCTAAGGCTGTATCTAAAATAAATATTCACATTAGAATACACATAAGGCATAATTTGTTACCTATATATAGTAAAAAGAAACACTCAAAATTTATTACTGCATTCTTTTTTTTTAACGAAAGTTAATTACTTTTAATTACTTTATCCTCTTTTTTTAATTACTCCAAAAATAATATCCCGCTTAAATCGAAACATTATGTTTCTTGCTGGATTATTCTTTCAAACATAATACTTCACGGATTATTTCACAATAAACATTATTAATACGTTAACTCGAATTCAAACCTTTACATATACATTAAATCACTAGTTAAAACTTAAAGTAAGTTAAAACAGAGCATATATATACAAGCAATGTGTAATAACTTACAGAAGTATTGTTTTTATTCGCAAAACTAGATAGGATATTTAACTTCTGGTTAAAACTTAAAGCATTTAAAAAAAAACACAGTATAGACTAGCATTGGAATTAATTCCAATTAGTGATTTATGAATTGCTTATGAAGTATTAATGTAGAATACTTCTTGAATGATATAAAAATAAAAAACACAAATACTCAACATATTAATTCACTATATTTACATGGATAGTTTAGGTTATATATATATATATATATATATATATATATATATATATATATATATATATATATATATATATATATATATATATATATATATATATATATATATATTAACAAAAGTTATGTTGATACATAACTTAATTGTTAAAAACAAATAATAATTATGTACTAATAATTTATTTAATCACTGCAATATTTATTCTTTGTACAAATTTTAATTAAGTCTGTCAAGACTTTTATGTGATAAGTCCTAACTGAAATTAAAATATTTACGAAACAAAAGCAACTTCAACAAATGGATTTATGCACTATAACTGTGATTAGCCTCTAAACAAGGGCTTGGCAATAGTTCACATAACATGACTTTGCTCAAACTTTTCAGACTTTTGAGCTTTCTAATTCTTTTCGAATTTTTGGTACTTGAGACAGTTTTATAACGTTTTTGTCTGTAATCTCTTTTTTCAGCTTTAATGTCCTTTTGGGTTAATGCTTCATTTACAGCTTGGATGTGATAAGTTAAAAATTTTTGCTGTTCACCTTATACCTGTTATGCCATTATCAAATGACTGTTGCCTGTACTCTGAAGGTTTGCTTACCAGGACTGCCTTTTGGTAGCTCCTTATAACGTTTTCAGGTCCTCTTATCATAGTCTACCGCTAAAAGGACTATTATGAACCTGCACAAATAATAATTAATTATTTAATAATTTATGGCCACAATTTTCTCTTGGGCTATTCTTTTTCAGAAAAAGTGGGCCTTCTGCAGAAAATACCTGGCCTTCATGGCCACACAGTAATTCAGTTTTTGACATACAAGTGACAATGACTATTTTCTCTTTAACTTCCCCACTTTTATTGCTCTTGTCTTAGGTTTCAACTTCAAACTAAGTCCTTATGGATATTATGTACCTTTTTTTAATTTTTCATGCCATGTTAGTAATTTTTCTGAAAACGACTTCCACATAAGAGAGCCAAATTTCTTTTCTTGACTACTTGGAGCATTTCTCCAATATTTCTATTAATCTCGGCCCGTGTTAACCAATGTAACGGTGGCTCCGTAGTATTAATGCTACTTATTTGTACTTATTTAGTACAATTTTCATACAAGTTTCGTTCGGCAAGTTCAATAAGTGCGTATAACAGAGTATAGCTGACTTCATTCAGTTTATTTTCCTTTTAATTTCGTCGGGCTATATTTTCAACTTGAACCCTTCTCCCTTTTTTTCTTTACTTAAATTAAGCCTGTGTGTTTTTTTCAAGTTTTTATTCCGTTTTTTTTTCAGTAAGATAGGTCTTTTCTAAGCCTATATTGATATGTTTCATGTTTTATCAATAACTTTTACAAGTCTTATGCTTATTGCCCTTCTATGGTCAAATTCATTATCACTTTATTTTTAAGGGGTGGGGGGTGTCTATTGTTGCACCCTGTATTTTTTGAAATTATTTAATTTTCTTCATCCGAAAGTGTTTGTGTTAGAAAAGTACTGTATTTTTTCAGCTGATTTTTTGAACACTTTTAATTAAGTTTTGCCCCGCATTTGCTAGTTCTCATTTCTTCATAAAAATGTAAGTTTTTACGATATCCTGATTGCTAATTTTATCCTAGCTTCAATTACTATTTTATTTGCCAAAGAAAGAGAGACAATAGTTTGTGGTTTATTGATAAGCTTAAATCTGGGAACGTTGTATGAATGAATTTATGTTCATTACTGAAAGTTCTTTTGTTGTGTAATGTTATATTTTATTTTTAAAGAAAAAGTGGATACATTTAGTTTCTGTTAGGGTTTGACGGCTTGGGATTTGGGTGTTTGGGTTGGCACAGGTGAAAGCCAATTGTTTAAACTAGGGATCTCCTGTGCCAATTCGTTTTCTCAGATCCAATACATCGCTACAGTTAAAATTATTACCTTGAACTACTTTGGTTTGCTTGTGGCGATGGGAGTTATTTTTGGTCATTCTTAATGGATTTTGTCTTTGGCTTTCATCCCCTGGCACAATATTGGGTAGTAATTGTTTTATATATTTCTTTTTGTTTGTTTTACTTAGCATTTTTTTGCTTTATGAGCTTGTTCTAAGTTTCGCTTATGTATTTATAGCGCTTAATTATCGTCTTTAATTTTTCTTTTTTTTTCTTTTTACCAAAAATTTTTATATTAAACTATAACTAATTATAATAATATTACAGCTAGCTTGTACACATAGCCGGCACTTAATGTAAACCCTGGCCGTATTATCCTATTATTATTTTTTTTTAAATTCTTAAAAAAACAATTTTTTTTAATTATCCCCCCAAAATATATTTTTTTCAATATACATATCAAAAGAATCGCATTTTAATGCTGATTCTAAATATATAATGTTGATTAAGTTTACCTTAACCCGTATTAAGTTAGGAATATGAACATTAAATATTGTAATATAAACTGTAACGCCCTGTGTAATTGTTTCTGTAATATTATTTCTATTTCGTTGCTATATACAATCTACTTGTAGTCTTATTTGAATATAAGGGACTATTGGCTTCACTCTATTTGATTTTTACTATCAGACCGTATTTTATCTGGTAGACAATCTATCAGATATTCGACTAAGCCATACTGATTCATAATTAGACTAGACATGAGGATGATTCGTTATTGAGTAACTGTATGAGTGGACCAGAGTTATCAATATTAGCTATCCCAAAAGGATGCATTGCCTTCTCTGTTTGTACTAATGTGGGCTTATATTCTTTGTAAACAAGTATGAACACTTGCTTGTTTTACATCTACATGGCTCAAAAGCAGCCATGGTTTAAAATTCAAATTTGAAAATTCTTGTGACTCATTTCGCGGAGCCAATTCAGAATTTGAATTTTTTCTAACACCATTATTCAGATGAAGGTCATATGTGTAGGTAAAGGAGACCCTTTTAAGACCTATCCCCATGCCTCCATTTTCTGTAATTAACGGATTCTTTCACCGAATTTCTCGCCTTATGCAGAGTTCCCATAACAGCTCGGTAACAACTCTTTTTTTCTCTTCCTTCGGCGACTTTTGCTAAGCTTCCACATTTGTTTTCGTACTTATAAGGTAACTTTTCCCATTTTTTTCAACCCTTTGCTCAAGTACGTTGATTACATTTTTATATATGTTTTTTTTCCCATTGCTTATGAAACTACATGACTAGCCTAGTATTTGTTAGCTTTAACAAAGGTAATTCTATTGCTTATTACGTCGTAAGATGCCATATTTTCGAAGCATCTCTACTCCTAAAACACTCCGAAATGGCAGCTTCTAACCTATAATTGTTCGGACCACAATTTATGTGCTTCCTTTGCTAAATTCTAGCAGTGATATCCTTGAACAATAAGTCTATAGCCTGTACTTGTAGTAAGGCTGAATTAGGACCCTATTTGCTACTATTATGCCTAAAATTCTTCTGTTTCTCCCAATGTTTCATCGGTCCAGCTAGATTTTGTTTTTCCTTATGTATTATCTTTTATTTTTTTCTTTCAATTCACGGTACAAATACTTTACTATTTAGTAATATACGGCACTACTACATTGCATTTATTACTAACACTAAAAAAAACTACTAATTATACACTTGCTTCTACTTGCTAAAAACTAGATACTGTATTTTTTTTCTATTTTACAATTCTTGATCGAGCCTTTTTTCCAATTTATCTATTGTACCCAAATTTTTTAGGGGATACAAATCTATTTATAATAGCCAAAGTTCGAGCAAAGATGATTAAAGTTTTGCTAATTCGAGCGCCGCTAAAAGCGAAATACATTTACTTTCCCCCTCTAATACGGTCATTTTGATTTTTTTGTATTTTGCAACCTTATTTAGTCTCCTCGACCCAGTTTTTCCAACGGCCACCAGTTGTTGTAAAAGTGTATTTTTTATGGTATTTGGGGGTTGTAGTCGTAGACGCCTTTATTCTGCCTTTATAGGGGAGATAAACTCTGGCCCTAAGGTAATTAAGCTTTGGTAGCATGCCTTAGGCTATGACCAAACTAATGAGGCGTACCAACTGGGTATGTTCGAGGGACTAAAGGTAGATTGTAGAGAGGTTGTCTAAAATACAATACTTTTATTCATTTAACATATAATAATAATCAGATATATACTTTCTACTGGGACTGGCTGTCCCAAGTAGACCACAAGTTTCAGAAACTACAATAATATATAATAAGATACATAGACACTTACAATGATAAGGCAAGATTCCAAGGTATGTCTAAAAACAACGGACCAGAGGTCAGTCCGGCATAAAGTTAGTATCAGAATAAATATAGTTATTAACAGTCCGCCCCTTTCCATAAAATGTATCTTTTATACATTTCATCAACTACACCTTCCTTTAACCAACCGACGCAATTAGCTAGGAAGTGGTATTTCTCAATTTCCCGTTAAGCAGAAATTCGGGATGATATATTCTTTATCTTAATAAAAAGTGGTATTTTGAAACTGCATTTGCACTTTAATATATTTTTACTAAATTAATAATTAACTAAATTAGAAAGCTTTACCACATGCCTTCATTTCAATTAATAACTCTATTTTTTTCAAACTCATATTAAAAATAAAACATCACCTCATATGTCCTTCTGAACTCAAGCCACAAAAATGATAAAAGAATATGAAAAAAAGGCTGAAAATGAACGAGTACAGCCGCTAGCATATTTCATGTCATTTTGAGAAAAAGTAACCTAAAAGGTATCCCGAGGTAGCTCATGGCCCAAAGTTTTACGGTTTACCGAAATTACATAAGCAAGTTATTCCCTGAAGGTCAATTGTAGAATATTTCAAAGCCTCATGCTTCCGGTGTTTGGAAAATGATTATGTACAGCCTTCAACATTTGCTTTATTCTCAAAAATCGTATATATGTAAATCGCTAGATTTAGTGGAAAAACTTAAACCTCCCTAGTCAAAATTTGTAATAAGTATTCAATGTATTTTCAGTTCCGTAATTCTTTTTATCAACAAAAAAAATGGTCTTTTTATAGGAGCACCACTATCCGGACTATTCGGACTATTATATCCGGAAGGGAGGGGAACCCCTAGGAGTTTGGGGAGAGGGGACCCATGGAGGTAGAGGTCATTGAGGGAACCAATTAAAAAAATGATCTTTACTCATATAAAAAAAACAATGTCATAATAAATGCATAATCAAGCTCTGTGAAAGAATAATATTATACTAAATAAAATTATAGACCACTGTTTAGATTTAACTTAACCTTGAAACATTCAATAATCAGAAATTTGAAAGTACCACTAGAATGACAGCCGCTTGCTACAGCTGAAAAGGGTTTCTTTATTACTGCTTGCGGTCCTTGATGGTTCATAGCTATAATCATCTCCCAAGTTGATTTCTAAAGATTTCTATGAATTGTTCTGAATTTCTTTATTAAAATTCCTTTCTTGGCATCTGCATCTCTATTAGTATCAACTTTTTAGTATACTATAATGTAACTTAAGAGTTTAAAATTTGATAATGTGGAAGATGATTGGAATAATTTTAGAAAAATAATTTGTGAAGTTGCTGAAGATGTATTAGGGAAGAAAGCTAGAACTGCAGCTAAGAATTTTAGTGAAAAAGATTTATGTTTAATAGAAATGAGAAAGGACTTGTAAAAGAATCATCTGAGTGATAGATCGTATGAAAACAAAAGAAATGTATTGAAAGTGGAGAAAGCATTGAAATATGAACTAAGGAGGTGTGAAGTGGAGGCCATGGATAAAATTGCCGAGGATTTAGAAGATGCAGCTAGACGGCCTAATAGTAAAATATTGTACTGGCATGTTAACAAATTGAGAGGTAGTAGTCAATCCGGACTTGTCCCAGTTAAAGATAGGAATAGGGTGGCAATTAGCGATAAGGAAAAAGCTAAAGAGAGATGGGCCGAACATTTTGAGAACTTGCTTAACCGAGATAGAGTTGCAGGAAAATATATAGAGGAAAATGAAAAAGTTTGTGATACCTTGGATGTGAAGGAAGTTTTGTTTTGTGAGGAAGAATTAGCAACACTACTAAAAGGATTAAAGAATAAAAAGGCTCCAGGTGCTTATAGGGTAGTAAATGAGTTTTTTAAATATGGTGGCTCTGAGGTTACATATAAGTCATTGAAGACTATGAATATGATTTTTGAAAAAGGGGAAGTACCTAACGATTTTAGGAAAACCTTAATTAAGCCACTTTATAAGAAAGGTGATAAACGTGAGTGTGGTAATTATCGAGGCATTAGTCTGATCTCTGCAGGTAGCAAATTACTTAGTAATATGATACTTTTTAGACTGAGAGATGCCGTAAACAAAGTTGTAAGAGAAGAGCAGTGCGGTTTTAGAAAAGGTAGAGGATGTGTTGACCAAATTTTCACTCTTAGGTTAATAATTGAGAAGTGCCTAAGTTTTCAAACACCTTTGGTTCTCAGTTTTATAGATTATGAGCAAGCGTTAGATTCTGTTGATAGAGGAGCTTTATTAAAGGTTTTATACTTCTATTGTATAACAGAAAAATACGTTAAATTGATTAGTTATATGTACGATAATAACACTTCTGAGGTTAAGGTAGGAAATGAGGTTAGCAGCTGGTTTTGTATTAAATCAGGAGTTCCGCAGGGTTGTATTATATCCCCCTTTATAGGGATTATTTTGATGGACTTTGTCTTAAGGAACACAGGAAAGGCAATGGGAGAACACGAAATCAAATGGGGAGGTAAAACTTTCCTGGGCTTAGATTATGCTGATGATTTAAGCAACCTAGATGAAAGTTTGAGCAAAATGAATGAAGTTTTAGAGGTTTTACGAGTTCAGGGTGCTAGTATTGGTTTGAAAATTAATGTTAGGAAGACTAAGTCAGTAAGGCTAGGAATAAGTGAAGATGGAATGTTGACGTCGGGTAATGAAAAAATTGATCAGGTGGGCAGCTTCACTTACCTTGGTAGTATTATTAGTAAAGATGGTGGGAGCAGTGAAGATGTTAAAAATAGAATAGCGAAGGCTCAGGGTGTTTTTTCACAGTTAAAAAAAGTCTGGAAGAATAGAAAGATAAGTCTGCAAACCAAGATTAGAATATTAGAAGCTACAGTGATGACAGTGGTCAAATATGGCTCTGAAGCATGGACGCTCTGAAAAGCGGATGAAGATTTGCTAGATGTTTTCCAGAGAAATTGCTTAAGGATTGTTCTGGGTACCCGGCTGACTGACAGTATTTCAAACAATAGGCTATACGAAAAATGTGGTTCAATACCGTTTTCTAGGTCTATAATGAAAAAAAGGTTGAGGTGGTTAGGGCATGTTGTGCGGATGAAGGATGACAGATTGCCGAAGATTGTTCTTTTCGGCCAACCATCTAGGGCTGAACAGAAAGCAGGTCGTCCCCGTCTGGGGTGGGAGGACGTCATAAAGAAAGATTCAAAGGAAATGGGAACTTTGTGGGCGGGTGTAAAAAGGGAGGCTTTGAATAGATTGGGGTGGAGGAGGAGCGTGCGTAGCTGTGTTGGCCTCAGGCGGCTTGATGCTGCGATGAGTTGTTAGTAGTAGTAGTAGTAGTATAATGTAAGAGCATATTATATATTGACAACAATGTTCAAATGGTACTTGTGTATTATACAGAACATAGTCGAGAACTACCAAAATAACAAATAATATGTCTCTCTTAACAGCGTTAACATTCCCTGAGATGCCTTACCTTTTTCGTTTCTCCTTGCAAATCCCCTAAAATGTTAATTAATCTCTGACGTTTCCTATGCTCTGGCAACTCTGCACAGGTATATTTTAAATTCCTATGAAACCTTCCAAGTTTATAAGCAATGTCTCAAAGTGGAATTGTGATATAACAGAAAATTACGTAAATTCAAAAGAAATCGGGTCTGATGTTACTTCCCATTAGTATTTCTAGCTCTGTGATTTGGAGGTCAATGATCTTGTCTCGGTTGTATTCACTGAGCATGTTGCGGCACTCCCTTTTGTAGGTCAATGCCCATATATGGTGTCCTCCCTGTATGTTAAGGGCTTTTGGCTGTGATCTTGTCCCCCCTGTGGTATTACCTGGCCTTCTACTAATGATTTGGCAAAGAATAATGTTAATACAAAGAGGATGTCATTTTGGAATTGTCGGGGCTGGAGGACTGGACGAGATACAATGGAAGTTTTTTTTTATCGATATCTAATACAGATATTTTAGGCCTATGTGAAACTTTTTTAGACGAATTTTCAATTGAATGTAATCAAGTTGAAGATTAAAAAAATTTTTCATGTCGGTCAAGGTAGACCAAAGCAAGGTGGTGTTGGTGTTTTGGCTAAAAATTACATACCAGCTCGCGCTAAGCTAGATTTCTTGCCAATGAATATTGAAATGATTTTTGAATCTTGTGCTGTAGAGTGTTTTTCTAAATAATCAGAATTTGCTCATTGTAGTTATTTATCGTACTCCGTCAGCTAGTCAGGTAGAATTTATAAATCATTTTGAAACTTTGTTGGATAAATTAGGTAGTCTTAATATGCCTTATCTAGTTATGGGATACTTTAATAATAATTTAATGCGCCTTGTATCTATTAACCAAAACAGAATTGATAGAAACACTGTGCAGTTTGTAGAATGTCCGTTAGCTCAACGAAAAAACCCTGTATGTTTTACGCCATTCAGGATATCTGACAAGTCATTTTCACTAACTGATAATATTTTTTCACCTTACAACGCCGTTATTACATATGTCATTCCTGATGATTCATCTGGTCACTGCATAATTATGGCTGATTTTCCGCTTTATTTCCGGTATAATAAAAAAAGTCAAACAAAGCGTCGAGACTTTTCGCATCCCCAGGAATTATAGAATTAAGAATCTAGAAATTATTGACACATAAGCACAAAGGGCCGTGGTAACAAAAACAAAGACACTTTCATACAAACATTAATTGGCAAAAAATTATAATCTAGGCTAGTGAAATATCACCCCAACCCCTAATCTTCAAAAAACCTTTCTCTATGCTCTATGCCCATCGTCAGGAACATTCCGAATCTCTTTATACCTCCCATATCTTTCCTTGTTATAAATTTATTATTTCATCTCTCTCCCAAACCTCAACCCCGAACAATTCTTTCCTTAAATCTTTTAACTCACTACACTTCCCCACAAAATGAACCATACCTTCCTCTTTCCAGCACACGGGACAGAAATAAGGACCTGAATCTTGCCTAACCCCTCCCAGATACTTCCTTATCTTACCTAGTGGTAACCCATCTGACCTAACACAAATAATAAACTTTAGCTGCCTCTTTTGAAGCCCCGCCTTAAAACACAATTCTTGTTCCCGCTACTCCTTAGCCTTTGCATATAACTCAAGTGATTGGGTCTCATTCACTCGCGCATACCACACCTGGATCTCATGGTCCCTTAACCTCTCCCTGACCCTACTTGCAACTTCTCTTTCCTTTAATTCAATCCCAAGTCTACCATTCCATAGCTCTGAAAATCCACAATCATCCAATATCTTCTTTATTTGAGATGGCCACGTATCACTCTTTGAAAACCTCAGAGCTTCTATATATGCTGCTTTTGTTATCCTTACCCTGGGCATACTCAGCATTTTCTCCAATAGTCTTATCTTCCCTACGAGCCTATCACTTCTTAAAGAAAATAAACCTAGATCCCTATCAACACTAAACTATTCGTTGAAAATTTATAGATCTAAAACTTTCTTAAAATAGTCAAGCTTAATCTCCTCCATCTTCTCACCAGCTATGTATCCCCAAACTTCAGATCCATAATGCATAGCCAATTCAATCTTTACCTGAAATATCTGCTTGTGTATCTTCAGGTTCTGTATGTTCACCAGTTGGCTAGCAGTTACAGCATAGGCACAGGATTTTTCTTTAGCAAGACTTAGCTTCGGTTGCTTTCCAAACTTAGTATTTGACGAATACTTACATCCTAAATATGTAAGATCATGCCTACTTTCTAAATCTATTCCCTTCCATTTTACTCTATCCCTACTTATAATCTTAACCACTTTTCTAAAAACCATAGCTACCAACTTTACA
This sequence comes from Artemia sp. Qi Xiang Cuo, assembly GCF_049724085.1. Lineage (NCBI taxonomy): Eukaryota > Metazoa > Arthropoda > Branchiopoda > Anostraca > Artemiidae > Artemia > Artemia sp. Qi Xiang Cuo. The sequence goes on along the minus strand of NC_142799.1, from coordinate 84,238,186 downwards.
TTTAGGCTTAGTTGTTTCCTATCTATATAATCCTTAGTTCTATCCAATAAGAACTGTAAATCCTCTCTAGACTTTGCTAATAGTGCTAGGTAATCTGTGAACACATGCATAGTTTACATACATCTAATGACACCATTGCCGCTATTTGTTTCCTAAGAAAATCCGGTAAATCATTAATAAACAAAAATATAGCCGTGGAGACTGGGATAACTTTGTTTAACCCCCTTTCTAGAACAAATTACATCTGAAAATTTTCCTGCCACCCTAATAACAAACTTTGTATCTTCATACATACTTATTAGAATCCTTACAAGTGGGTATAGCAGGCCAATATTTATACAATCATTAACATTAACAGTTCCCTCTTTACATTATCAGTTGCCCCTTTTAAATCTAAAAAGGCTACATACAATCTGTCTCCCTTCTTATTTATAAACGTATCAACTAAACACTTTAATGTAAAAACTTGAACAATCGTACTATGTCCCTCCCTGAATCTTGACTGCTTCGTGGCTAGCCTTTCAGTTTTCTGGAGCCAACTTCTAAGTCTGTTATCTTAAACTTTCGCCATTAGCTTTCCTAGTGCGTTACCTAAATGTATACAACTATAATTTTCATGTAGTTTCCTATTCCCTTTCTTAAAAATCGGCCCTCCTACTGCCAAGTTCCACACAAAAAAACAAATTCCTGTTCTAAGAACTGCTGCAAATATCAAAGAAACATTGACAATGTTACGCTTCTACTATACTTCCATAAAGTTGCTGGAACACCATCAGGACCAGGTGCTGAACATCCCTTCATCACTTTTAAACTGTTTCACACTTCTTCTACCCTAACTAGCTCGATTAAAGCATCATCTTCTTCCTTCATAGGGCCATAAACTTGATCTTCGATACTCTTTTTCCAATTATCTTCAAATACACACTCATTTTCCGTTGTTTCCTGCCTCTTTAATTCACTTGACCAGGTGTCCGCGTGAGGGATATCTTGGCTTGTCTCTCTTCTGGTAGAACTTGAAACCTTATTCCAAAAAAACTTTTCTATCCTTATCCTTTAATTCCTGCTCTGTCTCTGTAATATCTTAATCTTCTTTCATTTTCTTACACTATCTTAGTACTTTTTTATACTCTCTCTAATTCTTTGGTATACCAATAAATTATTATCTAAAGTCCCTGGTCCCTGGAGCCTGACTATATCTAACGCTTCTTGTAGCCTATCTTTTAGATTTTTACTTTCCATATCCAATTCCCTCCCCTCTGAATTCCAAACCTCAATTTTATCACTTCCTCCTGCTCCTACACATATATCATACACTACCTAGTTCAGTCCCTTTAGACTCTCCTCCACCTTACCAATTCTACAAAATTCCTTACACTCTTCTATTAGCTCGAGAGTACTACCTCTTATTATTCCTTGGTTTACTATCTCTTCTGTCTCCTTAACTATTTTTATCAGTTTTCTAATACAAAGATTATTCTTTGTAAATCTACTTTTCTCCCCTTCTCTTTGCCAATTCCGAACCCTTATCTCGCATATAGACCCATGGGACGCAGGAAGACTCAGATTAAGAGCAATTGGGACGTGATCCGACCCTACACAACCCATCACTCTAAAATTGTAACACATTAGCCACAGATTCAACCCAACCAAACAATAATCTAACCATACTTGGTGACCCAGAAAAACAAGTAAAATTCCCCACTTCTTCATCTTCTCCCAGTCTACCATTCACAATTGCCATTTTTTCATTCACACAAAAATCTAAAAGGTTAGATCCCCATTTATTCATTCTACGGAACTGGTCCTTACTCTGTCAATTACCAATTTTTCAATCTTCATAGTACCAAGGTGATTCGGAAGGATCTTGGGATACATCGCTCCTCCAGTTATCTTTAACTTCCCCAAATTCACCATCTGAAATCCCAGTATACGCGTTAAAGTAACCTGTAAGAATAAAATAGCTATCACCATACAATTCAACATATTTTCTCATCTCTTTTGATGCCAAATCCCAACTATTTTCCTTCATATACGAAGTATTCTCTGGTGGTATATAAACAGCTCCTATAACTGTAGCGATGAAATTTGTTTGTGTGTGACTATAAAAAAGTGGCTGTAAAAGAAAGGACTGGGCTTGATTGCGGTAATAAATATTGACCGCGTCAAATCTAATATCGTACTTTAAAACTGCGAACTTACACCTTATAAGTTCTCCGATAGCGCCGCTTGTAGCGCCAAAGATTGTGCCATCGACCCCTGCGCCACAACAATGGGGAGTGAAGTAAATTTATAACCGCGCCACCCTCAATTATTGAGAGAAAATAACATGTGTAGCCATATAAATGTAAACTCTTTTCTTCGAGTGATCTGGAGATCAGATTCCCTGGGAACGTCCTTGGAGATTTTCGAACTAATTACCTGTTATTAGGCTGACTACAGGCATATAAGATGAAATAAACACAGGTAAAAAAGCAATAGATTTATTGAAACTTACATTTTTGGGTGAACAGCAATGGGTCACTTCAAATGGCAATAACGGTGACTGAGATACAACAATGAAAGAATCGCCAAGCTTGAATGGCGAAAAATTCTATCTGAATTGTCCTGATTCCGATTTACGAATATTTTCAAAAAGCACTTTTACCCCACTATCAAATGTAGTTTTTTGGTCCTGCGCTGTGAGAACTGGCTCACAATTGGCTTGAGTGGCCCAAGGATGCAAACCCTTCGTCCAATAATTTTTTTTAAATATTTCCGATGATTCAAACGTTCACACGGTTCTTATCATTTAAACTTCCTTAGAAATATTGTACGTAGCACCTTTTTTATTGCCCATTCTCTTAGCGAAATCCAAAGCTTGGATAGCGCCGTTCTTTGTCTGAGGCTAACTGCAGTTTTTTCTCTTTGCTGATTAAGGACTTTTCATTTTTGAAACTAGATTTACTTAATTATAGGAAGTCGCAATTATCTTTGGAAAGAAAGAACTTCATTTTGGTATTTTAAATACATCACATTTTACTCATGGTACATAATACCCTTCCCATCAATTAATGACGTCCTGTCATTAGTACTTGCTTGCCTTTGGGCTTTTAAAATGTCCGCGATTTATTAACTATTTCTTCTACATAATTATTTTATATTTATGTTATGGTTTAATCAAGAGTGTTAAAAATTCTCTCTATTACTTTTCTTATTTTATTCTACGTCCCTATCTAAAATTCGTCTACCGGACTAAGATTATTCATGGTTCTAGGCTAGCTACTATACTAAAGATTTTTTTCTTCTACATCTAACACTGATTACTTTTATATTTCCAACAAGGTTGGGGCTATTCTACCTTTACATAAGATTTTTTTGAATTTACTTTTTACAAGGCTTTTTTTTATTTTGCTGTCTATATGGCACACTGCTTTCTATCTACTCTAGATTAAATGAATAGCTCGACAACACTACACATAACTCTATCTGGACATCTAACACTACATACAAGAACGATTTAAAACACACTATATTTGGTTTACCATGTTCACTGGTAACATTAGAACACTTTCACTGGGGAGGTTTGGTACGCAACGTTAATAATGAGATATTCGTATTTTCGAGTTATCAAAATTATTAAGAAGTAACATATGTAAAGTCACATCGATTCTATCACAATTTGTGTTTGTAGCTTACTCAATCCTTCTGTTGTAAATTATTTTCCTTCGCTCTTTTTGTCTTGGCAAAATTTTTTAAAGCACTTACGTTATGGTTTCTTCATGGGACAGTTCAAGCCCGATTGTGTTCACACGATGAGCTTTCTCTAATTGTCAACTGGGAAATGATGCTTCCAACTACAGGTGTGGGATATGTTATCAGGGTTCATTCTCACCTGCTTTTTTATAGTTCATAGGGTGCCTTATCAATAAGGGGTCGAACACTGGAAGTGCGTTTATTTTCTTCTCAGCATATCATTTTTGGGATATTTTTAGGCACACAGAGAATGTATTCTCGCATAAAATTGTTCATTTGTGTCTCTTATAAAATTGTTAGCTCATGGCTTGTGTCTATTAACCTTTGCGGTGATTCCTAGGTTAATCACGGGGGAATTGAAGTTTGGGTTTGGAACAGGTCGAGATCAAACTATAGTGACTCCTTCAACATATTGTCTTTAACTTGTGGGAGGGGTATATTGTCACTGAGGGGTTGGTCACTGGGGTTAATTTTGGTTTCCAGGTCCATTGTTCAGAAATTATCTCGTAACATTTATGGGATAACAGAGATATGAACTTTCCACACAGAATGGATAGGATGGGTTCCAAGAGGTGGTCAAAAGATATTTGATACGTAAGTTTGTGACCAATAAATTGTTTTCGGAGTCATCAAATATCATGACCATATGGACATATGGTATATGGATCAATAATGGTTATCAAAGGCAATATGTGTGTGCTTAAATCTCGTAATGGTCGGTAGGGTTCTCATAATGTATGTGATTATATAGTTCGATGAAGCACTGGATACTGAGATTCAAATATAATGTTACCTGATACGTAATATGGTTCGTGGTCGAAGAAACAATGATCAAAGGTAACTGTTGTTTTCGTAGACGAAGCTGGGATGATAATTGCCTGGATTCTATGGTGAGTACTCTTCGTTGGTTGAGGTATGATGAAAATAGATGCTACTAGGTTGTATCTGCACTGGGCAACTCATTGTAATGCTCGATATCCAATTTTGTCAATCCACTTCCTGTAATAAAAATAACGAGGCAGAATCACACGTTCTTTAAGGTAAATACTCATAGTACAAATAAGTCACGTATCGATTAGATACATGAATTTTACGCTATTAGACAGAGTTAAATATATACACTAATATTAGTACACAAAACGAGATTTTTATCATGTTGGTTGAAATATATGAGTAAAGTTCCCATTGGGAAATTCAATACATAGAAGTTTCTTCTAAGTTGTTATAGCCTAACGACGATATAAAAGATTAATTATTTAACTTTGAGTGTGGTTTCTTGTTATACTTTTTAATATACACAACTACATACACTTTATTTTAACTTATTTAAACATTTGGTTCTTTTTGCATTAGGTTTGGAATAATCATTTAAACAGAGTTTATGCTACATGATTAATTTTTGAGGTCTAATTTTACAACATATTTCATGCCTGTATTGTTCACCCACGTCTGTGCTGTTTAAGAAACGCATGTTGCAGCGTCATAACCACACGGTTTTACGTAAACAACCTTACAGTGATGGAACAAGACATAGCAAGGACGAGTGGAGACCTCTATACCCACTCGTTTTGTCTTCCCTTTTTCTTGGATTAGACGTTTTCATGGGGTTTCGGGTTTAACCTCTTTATTTCAGCTGTTTCCCCGTGTTCTTCTCTTGGTTTTCGCCTTCTTAGTCTCAGGATTTTTCCGTAATTAAAAGTCAATAGAGTTCTTATGGTCAGGGAAGTCGCGAATACGAAACATACGGCCAATAGTATGTTCCACCAGAAATTGGTCGATTCTTTGAGTTCATTCGTGTTTCTTTCTAGTCTTGTTGCTTGTTGAAACAAGGTCTCGAAGGGTTTGGGAACCGATTTCATAAAGATCTTCCATGCGTCATGGCTAGCTAGCAATGAATTTTCATGCTTGAATATTACTCCATGTTTTACAATATCTTGGGCCACTGCGTGAACAACGAGGATTGTGATGATATTCTTAAGCCTCATCTTATTTTTTGTTTCTGTAATTAATTGATCGTTAATATTAGCCATTTTTAGGAAAATTCGTTTTTTTTTACTGCTTTGTTATTATTTTTTTTCAAATGCACTTTAATTTTTTAAATTAGGTTACTTTTTATTATGTAATCATTATTTGGCATTGGCCAAAGAAAACTGATTTGTAGGCGTAAAACAGAATAAATATTTTAGGATTAGATAGGTTAGGAAAGTAAAGTTAGGACTTCCGAGCTTTATTCTGGTCGTGATATACCTCTATGACTGGTTGAGATATAACTTTAAAGCGTAGCTAATAATCGCTATACGATTTAATTTTGCATTATATTTTTCGAGTAAGCAACACATGAATATATAAGCGTGCAGCACATAATTACACTGGTATCCTATTTTTTGTGTAGGCCTAAAATAATTATAATCTGCGCTAAAACAAAATAGTTTATATATACGAGATTAATTTCTTCCACAGTTACCTACTAATAGGTAATTTTGAGTTTAGAATTTTCTCTTAATTTTCTTGTTATTATTTTTATAGGCGTCTCTTTTTCTTTGGTAAGTTTTCGTACGTTTCACAAATAATTTACTACCAAGGGATCGGTATTCTTCAGATTCAGGGTCAAATAAAAATTGTTTGTAATATTGGATTTCCGCCAAAGGATGATGTATGCCTTCATATTTGACACATTGGGGATTTTTTTTCGAGGTTATAGCAAATTTTGGGGGCTCTGCATTTATCGAGAAGTAATAAGTCTGTTTGAGTGGGTCCATTGGAATAGAAATACTTGATATTGAGGTTCTTTTGTAGGCGTCTTATCAATATTTGTAAACAAACAAGTTGTTTCGCGCTTCTTCATCTATATTTTGTTTTGACTTCCCCTCTAGCCGGACGATATTTGGGGGTATTTGCGAGTGCTAAACCATACTTACAAGTAAGGGGTGCATACCCTTTAAAATTGTAGGTCAAATCCCATTCTTTTGCATATATCTGATTTCCTTGTTCGTCCACGACTAATATAGCTGCCGAATATATGATGTTTTCCTTTGCGTTCATTATGGTGATGAACTCAGTATCAATTATCGCCCTTCTAACAGGTTTTGATTCCATTGCCATGATCCGAAAATGCTCACAGTCAGAACTACGAACTATGAAAATGTCCGCAATTCATAACTATGAACATGGTCATCTCACAATTAGGCTCTTCTGTACAGGTAGTTTTTTTTTATGAGATCAATCTTTGTTTGGACCAGGGTCATTTTTTCATAAAAAATAAAAGGAGACTGCAAAAACCCAGTAAATTAAATACCGCGTGGGCTGTAGGTTACTCCCCAGACATCCCAGAAGACGAGGTCCGACACCGGTTGCCGTCTTCAGCAGCCCACGAGCTTCCCACCTTGGGTTCCCACCTTTCTCTCTGATCACCAATGTTTTGACATCACTCGTATTATTATTATTATTTTTTTTTCATTAATATTGACTTGGTTAACTTTACTTGCACACTGTTAAATTTATTATGGTGGATCACAAGTTGATTTTTATAAGGGATTTGAAATTTGTCTTTACATTAATTAGGGATATTTTCATCTGTGAGGTTTTTTAACCGTTCTACCTGACTGTGTCGTTTTTTTCTACTCTGTTTCCTGCGGTTTTTTCTTTTTAGTTTTTTTAGTAAAATAAGATCAAACATCTTGTATTGTTTTTTCAAAAATTCTTCCCCTTTTAATTTCGTTTGTTTCGCGTGTGTGGCTGCTGAAATCGGTCTTGATTTCCCTATTTCTTTAACTACTATATGGTCTGATTCGCCGTCAGACTCTTCGGAACTGGTTTCCGACGAATCCGGATTAGAACTTTTAGAGGTGGCACTTTATGAGGTATCACCTGCCCTTCCTTCGTAAATTTCTACTCCCCTGGAAGTAGAAGGTTTATTCCCTAAGTCCTCGTCTTGAGTTTTCAACTCGGGATATTTGAAAGATTCTTGAGAGCTTTGGGAGGAATCAAGAGTTTTCGCGGGGTTCCTCCACTGTTTGAAAGCCATGTCTTCAGGGGGATGGGGCATTTTTTGCACTAAGGTTTCCCTCCATGAAGTCCACTCTTTAGGCTTGACCTTGGACACAGTTCTGTCATGATATTGGCTTTGCCGGTCAACCTCGGGAATTTTATTCTTGGATAAAGTGCTTTGACTTGCTTTTATGGGAAAATTAATTAAATACATAGACTTTCGCAGGTTTGTTCTAATTGAATCTTTGGTGGGAGTCTTCTTTACCGTAACACCGGGGATTTTTACAGCTCTGTTTAATTCTTCCTGTAAAGACAGGGGCCTTTTTATTGGTATTGCAGGGGAAACCAAATCGTCTGGGAATCTTTTGGGGGGACATGGGGTCGAAATTCTATCGGGGAAAAATTGGGTTTTTGGAGATATTGTATAATCTAATTCTCCCGCGCTTTCTGGTGATGAACTTTTTGAGCTTTTTGGCGTTTTTATTCTTACTGGTATTAGGGATTTTTCCTTTGGAATAACTAGATTTTTCATAGCTAAAAATTCGTCGAAGTTTTCCTCATCACTGTCATCTTCAAAATAATCTTGTTTGAGATTCAAGTGTCTTAGCTCCGCCAATCTTGATCTAGGGGGCTCATTTTCGGAATCTGACGAATCAGTAGAGGAGAGATGCGGTGCCCATCTCTTCGGAAATTTGGCTCTTTTTTATTCTGCTAACATGTGCCTTGTAAGTTCTTCCGCCATCGGGGTTCACCATTTAAAAAGTATAGTCGTTATCGTACTTTTTGACTATTCTGTACGGTCCAGAATATTTGTTGGAAAGTTTTTTTCCTTCCAGTTTTGCTTCGTTCTTTAGGTAGACGCAATCTCCTACCTTGAAATCTATACACCCCTTTACTTTGGGTTGGTTTCTTAGCTCTTGGTTTATTTTACATTTTTCCAGCTTTTGCCTATCTATTTTATAAGTTTTCCTCATCCTATTTATGAGTTCTTTTTTTTAATCTTCCGAGCTATTATAATACTGCCGAGATTCAATAATCTCATTATACGGGATTCTAAAATCACGACCAAAAAGTAAATAAAATGGATTATCTTTAGTTGTTTCTGAATAAGAAGTGTTGATTACGTTAGTTAAATAAGATAAGAACTGATCCCAGTCGTTACTACTTTATTATTTATAGATACTTAGTAAGTTAGAAAATATTTTATTCCTATTTTATATTTTAACAATATCTTGTGGGTGGTACGGAGCTGTCACCATTTTCTCTATATTAAGAAAACTCATTAAATCTTTTGTTACCTTTGAAACAAAATCACTTCCGTTGTCACTCAAAACCTTATTTGGAACGCAAACTGTAAGAATAATTTTGCTAACGCCTTACTTGTGGCGTAAGCGCTTTGATTTTTTAATGCTTTTGCAAAAGTAAATCCGGAAAAATGGTCTATAACTGAAAGAATACAAGTATGGCCTCTGCTGGAAACAGGCAAGGCTCCGCTCGTCCCGTATAAGTCAAATGAGATAATATCGAAGGGGTACTTTGCTACCGGGACTCTTCCCATTGGATGATTAGGATAAACTCGGGGGAATTTTTCTTAAGTTACACGCTTCGCATGTACTTACAAATTCTTTAAGTTTTGTCATTGCCGACGGCACGTAAAAATACTTTTTTAATTTATGGAAAGTTTTCAATACTCCTAAATGTCCACCTGTATCTGAATGAAAATATTCAAATGCAGACACTATTAATTTTTGTAGTAATACAGGTATTATTGAATTTTGGTTTCTTTTTGTCTCAGACGCCATGATTCTACACATTACTTCTTCGTCAAGATCATAGTAAAAATTATTTGTCTTTTTTCTAAGAGTTTTGAATTTATCCGGTAACGCGTTGTCATTCACCAAATAATTAATAAGCACTGAACACATTTTGTCCTTTTTTTTGATTTCTTTTTATATTTTCTAAAGACAAGGGACAATAGTTAACTTTATTTTCCTTTACTGTGTCTTTGACTTTGTTTTTCTTACATTTATGTTTGCTCTTAGCATTGATAGCGTTAACTTCATTTTCCTCAGCTTCCGACAGAATATTTTCTGGGTATCTACTTAAAAAGTCACAGGCTGCGTTTTGTTTACCTTTTAAATTTTCAAATTCGTAATCTAGGTCTTGGATTTTCATAATCCATCGGGATAGAATGCCTGTGGGGTTTTTAAATGTGCGCAGGTACTGCAATCTTTTATGGTCTGATCGTAGTATAAATTTTCTACCTATTAAATAGTGTCTAAATTTATCCAAATGGTGGATTATAGATAATAATTCTAAGTTTGTGGCGGAATAACTACTTTCGCCTTTTGATAAGGTTCTGCTCGAATAGCATATACATTTTTCTATTTGTTTTTGTTTAGGTGATCCCTCTAGAGGATTAGGGTTTTCTATCGGGATTATTTGCGAAAGAATAGCGCCAATGCCCTTTGAACTAGCATCGGTTGTGACCACGAATTGTCCGTTTTCGAAATCAGGAAGTGGTAATATTGGTTCTGAAGTGAATGCCTTTTTGAGACGGTCTAGGGAAGTTTGAGCATCCTGGGACCAGGTAACATTATGGGAGTTCCCTTTAGTTAATTCCGTGATGCGGAAAACACATCCTTAAAATTCCATAATAATTCGCATAATTTTTTCTCAAGTTCCATGTCCGTAATATGATCTATATTAATTTTTTTTTAAATTGCGATTTAGTTAGAGGGTACCTGTTATTAGAGGTTTTAATACCGTTAACTCTGTTTCTTTTAGAATTTTCCCAAGTATTTAAATCATTCTCTGATAAAACCTGGATTTGAACTAAACACGTCCCCTTTTTTATTGTAATTGTATCATTTTCGTGGTTATTAGTTACCCAAATAAAACCTTCTCCTTTGTCATAAGATATGACCTGTTCTTCGCATAGCAAATTTTCGGGAATTTCAGATGGGGTCGCAAACCATATTTCGGATTTGCTAACCACTGGCTCAATCATCTGTGATATTTGAATTTTTTGCATCGTTTTGGGAGGGACTTTTGTTTTCCTTATCGCGAATCCGTAATATTTCTCTATATTTTCGTTGTTAATTAGATTCATACTGGCGCTATGCTGCGCCATCGCGGTATCTTGCGGTGTCACGTTGGGTTTTACTATGTTTTCCATAATTCCGCTATTTTCTTAATTTCGTTTGACCTGTAATGTCGCATATCTCCTATTTTTATTTTCGTAGATTCAATACCCTTATTTTTTAATTTCACTTCATCTCTGCAATGTCTTTCAGAATAATTGGACAAGTTTCTGATTATTTCTTCTCCTCCTTGCGAGACATGAGGTTCAAAAGATTGCGACATTATGCCGTCAGAAATTTTGTTTACTGTTACGTTGCCTTCTTATCCTCTGTTACGATTTCTTAAAGTAGAAATTTCTTCCCCCACCTTAGCCGGGTAGAAAAGCCTCTCGTTTGCTACGTCTAATAGTACTCTATTGAACCTTAAAAAATTTGCGCCTATAATTGCTTCATACGGAGAGTTATCGCATATTGTAAAATTTGTCGGAGAGATCCTATTGTCCCTTTTTACGTTTAGGCAAATTGAACCCCTTGCATCCAATTTATGCCCTGTCACACTAGTTAAATTAGGATTATTAGGGTTCCTCTGTCGCCTAATATGCAGAGGCAACATATTAAATACGCATGAGTTTATGATACTAATCGTTGCACCAGAGTCAATCAAAGCTTTAAAGTAAACGTTTTCTACACAAAAATCATTAAGTATAGGTAACTTGTCATTATTATCACTACAAGACGCACTACCAATGTTTAGGACCTATTAAGTATTCCGGGCACCCTCTGGGTCCAATTTATATATCTAAGGGGCCTGAAACATTTCCCTGAGGATTTATTTCATGTGTCGGTGCCTGTAATAGATATTCAGACGTATGAGTTTCCGTAGGCATATGTAATTGATTTACGTCTGTCTGCCTTCGCCATGTATTATTATGGTAACGTGGATGTCCTGTGTCAGTGCCGCTTGCTGGCACTGACTGCCAATGCCGTCGGCTTGCCAAATTTTCATTTCCCATCGGCAAATTTTCGTGATTTCTATATAGCATTCTCGCATTATATTGGCTTTGGCGAGTATTTGGGTTTTCAAATCGGTAATTAATTTGTCTGTTGGGGGGAGGGTTATACAAATTTGGTTGGTACGTGTTGTAGGGTACTGCTTGGCGCAATATTCCCTGGTTATAGCCTAGTGCACCACCGGCGCTAAAATTTGTTCTTTCGAACAATTGTTTGCCATAATTTTGCCTACTGCCGACATCAATTCTTGGTATGCGGTTGGGGACATAATGGCACTCTCTCGCGATGTGCCTAGGTCGATTGCAATGATAGCATCTTATTATTGTATGGTTATTTTCATAATTGGATTGTTTGACAGGCTGAAAACGTACTGTTTTCTGCCTAGCGGGTTCTTGCATTTTATTTCTTTGTGGCACCGGGGAGTTATCCCTCGAAAAGAAATTGGGGGACGCCTGATTGGCCTTGAAGTTGATGTTCGCGTTTGAATCGCCTAGGCTATTTATTTTTGCTTTACTGTGATTTGCGACCATCGTATCAAATACGATCAATCGCTCTACCTCCTGAACTGCGAGATCCAACGTCTGAATATTTTTGGATATTACCACTCTATATAGTTTTGGGGGTAGCCCTTGCAAAAAGGTATTTAGTATGACTTTTTCATACAGTTGCCACAGAACCTCTTCCGTACTTTGCCTCTCCTAAAATACGCATATTATCAAGATATTTTCTTATATTTTGTTAATAGTCAAAGCTCACCGTTCCGTGTTTTAATTTATTTATGGAACTGGTTTCTATAAATCTATCTTTAAATGCTTTTAACAATTTGTCAACCGTATTTATTGGCAAGTTGGCGTTATTGCCTATGGTTTGTTCAATCTGTTTTAGAAAGGTTAAGGCCTGGCCTTTTAATCGTAGTTGGAGCATGTCGACTAATGCTTCTATCTCTGTTTTTTTTAGTTTTACAAACTGGGCCAATTGGATATTGAATTCGTCAATATCTGATTGACCATTGTACTCCGGGATGGACTTCGCTATTTCTATATTTTTCGCGACTAACTTCTGCACCATTAATAAATCGTTAAGGTCGTCCGACATTTTTTTTTTGCGTTTGAATCGACTCAAAATAAATTTATTTTTTCACTTAAACTATTTTGGGGGAGGCTATTATCTCCTATGAGATATTTTAAAGGGTTTCCTGTCGTAGCTTAGCGGTTATAGGCCTAATCACTTTACTTATATGTCTGTATCTCTCTGATAATTAAATTCAAATTACAAGGTTTTATAGCGTAATTAGTTCGCAAGTTATCCTCCAATTTCCGACCGTGCTATTTGTAGCGATGAAATTTGTTTGTGTGTGACTATAAAAATGTGGCTGTAAAAGAAAGGACTGGGCTTGATTGCGGTAATAAATATTGACCGCGTCAAATCTAATATCGTACTTTAAAAAGGCGAACTTACACCTTATAAGTTCTCCGATAGCGCCGCTTATAGCACCAAAGATTGTGCCATCGAGCCCTGCGCCACAAAAATGGGGAATGAAGTAAATTTATAACTACGCCATCCTCAACTGTTGAGGGAAAACAACATGTTGAGCCATAAAAATGTGACCTCTTTACTTCAAACGATCTGAGGATATGAATCCCTGGGAACGTCCTTGGAGACTTGCGACCTAATTACCTGTTATTAGACTGGCTACAGACATATAAAATGAAATTAACACAGGTAAAAAAGCAACAGATTTATTGAAACTTACATATTTGGGTGAACAGCAATGGGTCACTTCAAATGGCAATAACGGTGACTGAGATACAACAATGAAAGAATCGCCACGCTCGAATGGCGAAAAAATTATATCTGAATGGTCTCGATTCCGATTTACGAATCCCTTCAAAAATCACTTTTGCCCCACTATCAAACGTAATTTTTTTGTCCTGCGCTGTGAGAACTGGCTCACAAATGGCTCAAGTGGCCCAAGGATGCAAACTCTTCGTCCAATAAATTGTTTTAAATATTTCTGATGATTCAAACGTTCACACGGTTCTTATCGTTTAAACTTCCTTAGAAATATTGTGCGTAGCACCTTTTTTATTGCTCACTGTCTTAGCAAAATCCAAAGCTTGGATAGCGCCGTTCTTTGTCTGAGGCTAACTGCAGTTTTTTCTCTTTGCTGATTAAGGACTTTTCATTTTTGAAACTAGATTTACTTAATTATAGGAAGTCGGAATTATTTCTGATGATTCAAACGTTCACACGGTTCTTATCATTTAAACTTCCTTAGAAATATTGTGCGTAGCACCTTTTTTACTGCTCACTGTCTAAGCGAAATCCAAAGCTTAGATAGCACCGTTCTTTGTCTGAGGCTAACTGCAGTTTTTTCTCTTTGTTGATTAAGGACTTTTCATTTTTGAAACTAGATTTACTTTATTATAGGAAGTCGGAATTATCTTTAGAAAGAAGGAACTGTATTTTGGTATTTTAAATACATCGCATTTTACTCACGGTACATAACCAGATTTAAGTCATTCATTTTACCTATAACTACACAATATTCTCAGACTCACTTTTAATCTCATTACTGAGCGGAAACAAATTTTTCTGCATAAAACAGAGACTCCGCCGTGCACTCTCCGATTCCTCGATGGTTTTCTACAAGTGCACTCACATATAAACCCTTGAAAGCAAATACAAGAACTTCTCCTATAATATCCCACTCATCTAACCTACATAAATCACTTAGTTTCTGACCACTAAATCCCTGAATATTTCAGAAACATATTTTCAAATTCATTGCACCACGGCCCTCAAAATCCTATTCCCTAATTGCCGGATAAAGAATAAACCTACTAGTTTCGTTTCCTCTTGCCAAGCCTCTGCTTTTCGTCCATCTTTCCCAGACTCTTCTTCCCGACCCACTCGTACTCTTCCCACTCTAGTGCTGGGCTGATGATTTCCATCTTCCGGTTTTCTCTTCGCCAGTCTTTTTTGAACCCGTAGCGGTCTAACATCCGAATCCACTGGCCCTTGAGACATCCTAACCGGCGTCTCTGCTGCGTTGCCGTCTATGACCGTAGTATCGGATACATCACTCATAACCGATTCCGTGTCCCCATCTGCAACCCTGTCACTTTCCCCACCGACCACATTCATACTTGTCACACTGGAATTTTGGACAGTTTCGATCACTCTCTTAGTTTCAGGGTCGTAAGAAAACGTTTGGTCTCCAATTTGCAATTTGGTTCACCGTTGGAATGCAGCAGATCTGCCTTCACTTTTCGCTTGCTCTAGAATTGGTCTCAACTTGTTTCTTGCTTCCCTTTCAGCCTTGGTATAATCAGGGTCCACTTTTAGCCCGTGTTCTCTCAGATGTCGATTGCTTCGTAGAAGCGAGTCGCGAATATCTTTAGTTGTAAATCTAATTAGGACTGGTGAGACTTCTCCGGAACGAGTTTTCATTCTAAATACCTCTTTAATGTCACTCCAGCGAATGTCTAAACGGGGCACATACCTACGAAAACACTGTAATAAGTCATCCTTTTGCGAACGACCACTTGCTCCCTGGTTGAACTTGTATAGCACCAAGTTATTTTTCTTAGATTAAAATTCTAACTTTTTCAACATGAGCGAGAGCTCCTGAACTTTAGTTTCCAAAGCACTAACTTTTTTATCTTGTTTTTTTTTCTCGAGCCCATTCCCTCCGTATAGATTCAGCGCTGGCAATGGCATTTTCAGTTCGTTGCAACTTCTCCATGACCTCACCTCTCATCTTTTGCATTTCGGCCAGTAGTTCTTCCATTTTCAGCACTTTGTCCTACTTAAAATAAAAATATCACACACCTTAAATAGCCTTTAATACTTATCCACGCAAAGGCTAATAGTGCATTCGGCTTTTACCATTTACTTCAGGGCACGGCTAACACCCACGGACGGCTTTACTATTAGTGGCCTGGAGCGCTTTCTTTCTGACCTACTGAACTGCTGGCTATAGGTGGCAGCAAATATCTTTTCAATAGATTTTGATCAACACTGCTGGATTTCTGGCTTCCCAAAGGAATCGTGTTTGGCTCATAATAAACTGTTCTATCTGTATTTCGAAACTGAGTCACTTTTCCACTGGCCGGACAACTTTTACCACAACAATTACTAATTGTTTTCACTACAATCTTATCTGGTAAAACACTATAGCCTTCTGTCATCTGTTTATATTACATAAGCAATGAAGAAGTTACAGGACAGTATGTTGTTGCTAATATGTTTAGTGATTATTTTAATGGTGTCTGAAAATCTATCGTTTCTGCAGATATGGATTTTTCTTCTCGCAAAATGTATTAACATTATTTCCCAGCATATTTTTGGTCCCAGGTAGTTTTGAAGAATTCCATAAGGTTATTAAAAATATAAAAACTGCAGTGGAATATGATGGACTATTGACAAAGTTGTTAAAAATATTGCTGAAGTAATTTTTGAACCACTTATTCATACTTTTAATTGATGTATCAGTTCAAGTATGTTTCCTAGTAGATGGAAAATTGTCTTGCTAATTCTGTTACATAAAAAGGTGATAAGTCTTATGTAAATAATTGTCGTCGCATTGCAATTTCATTGCCTTTATCTAAAGTATTTGTGAAAGTTTGAAAAGAAAGGATTTCTAATTATTTAGATAAGATAAATTGTTTTACCAAATACCAGTTTGGATTTAGGGCAAGCCATTCGACACAACACGCAGACTGCAGCTCTTTTACTAGAATTAAATGATTGTTTAGATAATGATTTCCATGTTTGATTTCCACTGTTTTCTACAATGTTGAGAAAGCATTTGACACATTAAACCATGAAATTCCTTCTGGTAAAATGGAAAATTCAGGCATAAGAGGGATAGGACTAGACTTAGGAAAATCATACCTGTGTGGAAGTAGTAATGCAGTAGATGTCGACGGAAAACTGTCTAATTGAAAAGACCTTAATGATATTGGTGTCCCTCAAGGTTCAGTATTAGGTCCGTTCTTACTTTTGATTTATATTAATGATCTCCCGCAAAGTTTGCAGGGGAATATTAGTCTTGCTATTTTTTTGCTGATGACAAAGCTATATCTGTTAAAGCGATAGATTCAACTACATCAATTGAAAATTTGATTGTAACTTTCACTTCAATGAATCTATGGTTTGCTTCTAATTATCTAGTACTAAATCTTACTAAAACTAAACTTAAGGTTTTTGGTCGTTCAAAACGCACCACCCAATTGATTACTTGTCAGGAGCTTCAGGCTGGTCAGAATACAATTTGTAGGGTTCAGTCATATCCTTATTTAGGAGTTTTTCTTGATTCTTTGTTGTCCTTTCGTAATCACATTCATTATTTAAAAGTTAAACTTGCTCAAAATACTGGTCGAAGTACCGTGTGAAAAATATTTTTCCATTTTCCATACTAAAATTATTTTACCACTCTCTAATTGCTTCATACTTGAATTACTGCTCAATTGTTTATCTTAATACTTTTTGGACGCATTTAAAACAACTACAGGTTCAACAAAATAGGGCAGTAAGAATACTAGGACATTTTTAATATCGACCATCGAAACAGGAAAATCCATATTTATAAGCTAAATATAAGCTAAATGACAAAACTAAGATATATCAATCCTAAAATATCAGTTGTATTTAAAAAAGTAATTATTAAAGACTTTTTTAATGTTGGTTTATTTACCTTTAATGATGGAATTTAAATTAATTATAATATTTTTGTTTTTTTTTTGTTTTTTATCCACGGTAGGACGGCCTTTCAATCCGCTCTTGACCAGTATTTCCTTACTGCCCAGCATTTCTTATATCCCTTCTTTTCTTTTATTCCTTTTTTCCCAAGTTTTTGTCGTTATTGTTTTTTTTTTACTTAAGTTAATATTGCTATTATTATTATGACGAGATGTATAGTTTTGTGTATGTCCCATTATTTATACAACCAAGCTTACGAATACTGCCCTCTGTTGGGGGTTAATTTTTTGCATTTTCATGCAGTTTAAATAAAGTTTAACCTTAAGTTTTACAGGTTTCACGAAAAAAAAATCAGCATTCATTAACTTCCATGAACAAAATCAGTTTCGCGACAAGAAAAATCAATGTACGAGTTTCACGAAGAGAAAAATCAACATGCAACAAATTTCGTGAACAAAGATTAGAGTGCAACAAGTTCCTTGAACAAAAACAGTTTCGTGAGGAGAAATATCAATGTAGAGGTTTTACTATGAGAAAAATCAACATGCAAAAAGGATCACATACAAAAAGGCAGCAGGCAATATGTTCCCTAAACAAAAATCAGCAAGCAACAACTTCCATAAAAAAATCAGTTTTGCGAGGAAATAAATCGATACACAAGTTTCACGAAGGGAAAAAACAACATGTAAGATGTTTCACGAACAACAATCAGCACGCTATATCTTCTAGGACCAAAATCAGTTTCATGAGGAGAAAACAAATCAATGTACAAGTTTCAAGACGAGAATAAACAACATGCAACAAGTTTTTGCGAGCACAAGATCAGCAAGCAATAAGTTCCATGAATAAAAATCAGCAGACAAAAAGTTCCATGAACATAACCAGTTTCGTGAGGAGAAAAATTCATGTACGATTTTCACGAAAAGAATAATCAACATGCAACACGTTTCACGAACAAAAATCAGCATTCAACAAGATCCATGAATAAAAATCAGCAGGCGACATGTTCCTTGAAGAAAATCAGTTTCACGAGGAGGAAAATCAATGTATGAGTTTCACGAAGAGAAAAAAAGAAGATGCAACAAGTTTCACAAAGAAAAATCACTGCTCATCAAGTTCCGTAAACATAAATCAGCACACAACAAGTTCCATAAAAAAGATCACTGTCATGAGGAGAAAAATAAATGTACAAGTTTCACGAAGAGAAAAAAAACATGCACCAAATTTCACGATCAAAAATCAGTACTCAACAAGTTCCATGAACAAAAATCAGCATGCAATAAGTTCCATGAACAAAATCAGTTTCTCGAGGAGAAAAAATCAATCTACAAGTTTCACAACGAGAAAAACCAACATGCGACAAGTTTCACGAACAAAAATCAGCACGCGAAAAGTTCGAGAAATAAAATCAGCACAGGGAAAGTTCCATGAAGAAAATAAGTTTCACTATGAGAAATATCAAGGTAGACATTTTCCAAAGAGAAAAAATCTATGTGCAAATTTCGCGAGGAAAAAATTAACATGCAATAAGTTCCTTAGGTGTGATAATGCACACCAGAGGGTGCCATATACTAGCCCTTGAGTGCCACTGACTGGGAATTACCGTGGGGCATTGTAACCTAATAGTAAAATGACAAGTTTTCGATGCCCAAATAAAATGGCAATTTACCCCCCTTCAAATAAAAAACAATGATCATTTTAGTTCATAAAGTTATTTCTTGGGGGGGAAAAGTTTGAAAAATCTCTAAGCGCGTTAATGTGCGACATTTTCAGCCATAAATTTCCATGGAGCCAGACACATACAGGCTCTTGGAATTGGCGGAGCTTGGACTCGAATTGGCTGAATCAGAATTGTGAAATCAGGGGTAAAATTGGGGAAGCTGGAACTGACGAAAACGGAGACTTATTTTGAGTTGAAATTTGGAGGGGCATAGATGAAGCTGGAGTCAGTAGAACAGGGGTGGAAGCCAGAAGAATTGGAGGTGGAACTGTTATAACCGAGGTCAGAAGCGGGAGAAGTGGTATTGGTTATCACCTTATTAAAAAAAATATATATCTTGAAATGTCTTAGGAATCATGAGTGTGTTCCAGAGGGTGCCAGTTGATCAGTAATAGTGTGGGACAGTGGCATGAATTGACATGGTTTATCCAGGAGGGCTGGGTTGCAAAAACTTGAATCAATAGGTCGAACGTATTATTTTTAATAATGAATATATTAAAATGTTTAATGGTTGGTAGATATGGTGCCAGAAGGCCAGTAATTCTTTGGCATGGTGGTGTGAATCGACATGGTGTATCACAAAGGGTTTGGCTGCGAAAAACATTAATCAATGGATTTAATACGTGGTTTTTAACAAAAAATATCTGAAATATGTCTTAGGAAGGATGAGGTGGTATTAAATGGTGTGAAATGGCCACTAATAGTGTGGCACAGTGGTGTGAATTGACATGGTGTGTAACAGAAGTTTGGGTTGCGAAAACATGAACCAGTGGATTTAATGCGTAATTTTTAACAAGAAAATTTCCGGAAAATGTCTCAGGAACGGTGAATGGGTGCTAGAGGATGCCATAGGACTAGTAATACTGTGGCACAGGTTGGAAATTGACATGGTGTATCACGGAGAATTAGGTTGTGAAAAATATGAATGAATGGATTTATTGCGTGATTTTTATCAAGAAAATGTTTAGAGAATGCCAAGGGAATGATAATATATATTATAAAGATGTCACGGAGAAGTAATAGTGTGCCATGGGAGCGTGAATTGCTTGGACTAACATGTTCTATAGCTTAAATTTAAGGTGTAGGTGTTAAATGATTTATTCGGTGGAGGGGGGACCGAAATCTAACATGTAGTCAGAGAAACGATTCATTTTCATTAAAAGCCCTTCAGAAATAGATCTTAGTATGAGTTAAATTTACTTCTAGCTAGATTATGCGAAAGTGGAAGAGAAAATGTTAATCAAATGTGAGCTTGTCAACTGGGGGTGCATAGTCTTGACCCAAAGAAACAAGATATTCTCGTTAAAAGCTCTTGATAGGGCTTAATTTACCTTTAGCAAGATTATGTTAAATTTGAAGATCAAATATTATTCAAATGTTGGCTTGTCAAATGGGGGGCACAGGCTTCACCCAAAGAAACGAGATATTTGTCTGAGTACCTACTGAGTTATCTTATCAGTAGGAGCCCTCTCCAGGCCACCCAGTGCGTCCACAGGTGGCGGATAGGGAAATGTCCTACAGATATGTAGGGTACCTCCCTTAAAGGGAGGCGCGGAATAAAGGGGGATCTAGCCTTCGGGGGTCGATAAACTGAAACTGGGGTGCACTCTCCCGGGGGCCATAAATAAAGGTTGAGGAGGAAGAAGGTACCTCCGATGCACACTGAGCAGGACTCACCGGCGTGTGGGCATGTCCCGTTAGTTGCAAACCTTCTTCCAGCAATGGATTAAATTGTATGGTACTGTAGGATACCATCGTGGGAGGATCCTCTTCAGGAGGATAACTGCGAAAAATGGGTGGAAGATCCAGATTCTGACAACGGCCTTTGCATGTTGGGTATGTGGTTGTATGCTCCGTCAAACCACTCAGGGTTTGGCGTTCCTGCCGGCAGAGCTTGAGAGTGGTAGGTACCACAAGGTGCCGACTCCTGTCCCTATTGGGGTCACCACCACCTTTGCTGAGGCTAAGTATGAGGTCTTGTGACCGCTCCTTATCTGATGAGGCAAAGTCTTTCTTAGGAGTTCTTTTGTCGGCTGTTTGGGCCCACAACCCATCCAGCCGGCATTTACCAAGTTTTCAAACGGAAAAAAACATCCTTGGATAGGACTTCCTTCCAGTAGACGACCAAATGTGCCCCCAGAGAAAATTCTTACGGATACGTTTACTGTTACACACTGCAATGTACGTTTTCCCTGATCCAAGATGGACTGCAGCTCATGATGCATGAGGTCTCCCTTTCTGTCATGTATGCATCCGAGACCAACCTGAATTCTAACGTCATTGATAATGAGGTCAATATTCCTGGTTACACTCTGCTCCGGCTGAATCGCAAAAACCCGAGAAGCTTGACTTTTGGTGGAGTTGGTGTTGCTATGTACCTTAAAAATAACATCTTTTTTGGCACTTTCGATTCCAAGCGATAAGGAGGTCCTTTGGCTTAAAGTAAACCTATCAAATAAATTGTTTGTTATTGGTACAGTCTCTAACCCACCAAAGACGAACATCACCGAACATCTTGAAGATTACTTGGAATATAGTAAAAGTTCGCTAAATCAGGCATAATAATACAAGGAGTCTTCAACATTCATCATGGCCCCTGACTGAAAAGTCGTACGACTGATGCGAAGGGCTTAGCTCTGCTAGACCTGAGTCTTGCTTACGGTCTAGAACAACTTGTTCAACTTGAAACTTACATCGAACCTCATGGATCATTCAGGCTTAATCTTTTTTTAACTGATCATTCGGATTCCTTTAATGTTGAAAGCTATCCTTTTGACAGCGACCCTCTGGCAGTTATAGCTCATGGATATCTCAAAGTACCTCCACCTGCAAAGCACGAGCAGATCATTAGGCAGTATCACCGAACAGACTGGGATGGTCCGCGAAACTTGTTATCAGCAAAGCCGTGGAGTATATATTTAAGAGAATTCTCACATAAATCAGCGGCACTTTACGAAAAAGTGTTTACAGGAGCTATTGACCAATTTGTCCTTTCAAAAACAGCAAAAGTCTCATCTCGAGATAAGCCATTCTTCAATGCTGTTTGTAGAAATGCAATCAGGGCCAGAAAGAAGGCTCGCAAGAAATGGTGTTTAACTGACTCCTACGAGGAGTGGGCTGCTTTGGTTAACGCTCTAAACGAGTCTGTTAAAACTGTACGTCAAGCTAGAGCCAATTACAAGCACAAGTTTGTAGACAAACCCAAAAGTGCCCCTGCAAAGTGGTGGTGGAGGGTCGTCAAAGAAGCCCTACCGTCATCTGAATCAACATCAATTCACCTGCGTCATGTTGAAGGGACAATGATCCAGTCAAACCAAAAAAAGGCAGATGTTCCTGCACAAGCCTTTTCAAAGGTCTCCCAACTTGATGAGTATGGAGTCTCCCCTTCCCCCTTGTTCAGAACGCTAAGCCAGCTGGATGTCACCAAACCTTCAGGACCTGACAAGATTCCCAATTTCATCATTAAAAGATGTGCCCCTGAACTTGATTGTCCTCTTGCCTTTCTCTATAGAAAATTTTTTGCAAAGGGATTATTCCAGAAAAACGGAAAAACTGCTTTTGTGGTCCCTGTTCCAAAGGCAGAGTCTTACCTTACTAATGTAAGATCATATCGTCCAATAAGTCTGCTCTCCTTTGTAGGTAAAGCTTATGAAAGCATCAATAATAAGACCTTTTACCAATACCTTGAGTCACATATGTTGTTGGCAGACACGCATTACGGTTTTCGCAGAAAACGCTCTACGTTAGACTGTCTGATTGTCCAGTATCAAGAGTGGGTTGAGCTCCTTTCTCAGGGACACGATATTCACCTTCTCTTCTTTGATATTGCAAAAGCCTTTGATCGTGTGTGGCACAAGGGACTTCTTTGTAAACTGAAAGCCTATGGAGTTCTTGGTCGACTATTTGACGTGCTTGCTGACTTTTTTCGTCAAGAATTGTTGCAAGCTGTCCTCGATGACCTCATATCAAAAGAATATATCAAAAGAAAGACCCAGCTTTATAAGGAGTACCACATGGAAGTATTCTTGGGCTAACTATTTTCTTGGTGTACATAAAAGACCTAGGGCACAACAACAAAAACATCAATCGCAAAATACGAAGATCCCAGTGATCCCTACAAAGAGCTTCAGGCTGACCTGGTGAAAATTGAGGCGTGGGCAGATGCACAGCTTGTAAGTTTTAATACATCGAAAACAAAAGAGCTTCTAGTTTCTAAGGCACGTAACATGAGGGCTCATCCTGATTTCGTCTTCAAAGGAAAGTAATAGCACGAGTTGATACACTGCGCCTACTTTGAGTTAATTTCTCTTCGGCTCTCTCATGGACTGAGAATCTCAGTAAAATTAGATCCTCTTGCAACAAGAAATTAGGAGTTATCCTAAGATGCGAAAGTCTTCTCCCTGATGATTCTATTCTGCCGCTTTTCAATTCGTGCATCACACCTGTCATGGAATATGCAAGTCTTTACTGGTGCACCAAAAAACCACACTGCTCCACTCCATAATATTCAAAATAGAGCAGTGCTTGCAGCCACCTCTGGCATAACGAAAGCTAAAACCCCACAGTTGATCCAGGAACGTTTCGATGTGGCATCCATGTCGGTTTTCTTTAAGCACTTGTTTAACTCTCCATCGGAGGAGCTATCAAAGCTTGTACCTGATAAAGCAAAGCCCTTAAGATCAACTTGGAGAAGTACAGCTCATCAGGACTACCTTGAGCAGGGTACTCCCCGCCAAGAATATCTGAAAACAAGTTTCCCCCGGTGATCGGTTGCCACATGGAATAGATTACCGGAAGAGGTAATCCCGAAAAATCCTTCCTTTGACACGTCCAAGAGAAGGTATAAAAAGTACCTCGGTGTTACAAAATGAGGTAACTACCAAGACTAGCGGCAAATCATCATTTGTGATGGAGCCATGAAGCCTGCAATAAAAAGAATCATTAAAAGGTCTTAATAGGGCTTAAATTTACTTCTAATAGCAACCCTCCTTCCCTGGAATTGTCAGCTAGGACCCATGCCTTTCTTTAATTCACGTATGTTTTTGCTTATATGTAATCATTTGTAAGTTTTTTCACGTTTTTGTTTTTCCATTTGTTGAGTTTTAAGTGCTTTTTCTGTGATTTGACGATTTTATAGCGTTTTTTATCAACAAATTTTGTATTTAAAAAAGCTTGTGTTTTTTTAAGATTCCTTGTTCCAGGACGAATCTTCAATATATAAATATTTACGCAATTTAAGCATCTTTTAGGCCATCTCGCCCATATTACTACTGAATACACGAGGACCCGCAATATTACCTGGTAACACACTAAAATCATCACTTAACGAGCAGGTTAATCAATTTCTAGTAGCCGATTTTCCCCCTCTATGTGTCAATTATTGCAGTTATATGAAACACGCAATCTTAATTTTAGTATTTGCGAAAAGGGGGATCTCCTTGCGAGCTAAGGTTATTTCTAAGAATGTATTACCCATAATATTAGAAAGGTGTTCATAGTCCAGATGATTAACGCTCCATTCTATTATATGGAAATGGTCTTTCGAGTCCTAGTGGAGACAAAAAACTATAAGAATATAAAGGCCACTGAATGAAAAAAAACTTACTGAAAGAAAAATGAAGTCTCAAAAAGTATTACGTAATACCCACATACGTGTCATCCTCAGTTACAATC
This sequence comes from Artemia sp. Qi Xiang Cuo, assembly GCF_049724085.1. NCBI lineage: Eukaryota > Metazoa > Arthropoda > Branchiopoda > Anostraca > Artemiidae > Artemia > Artemia sp. Qi Xiang Cuo. The sequence goes on along the minus strand of NC_142799.1, from coordinate 84,213,274 downwards.
GGGGATCCCCCACACCCCCTGAAGAAATACTTCAAGTTAGAAAGCATCATCTGTAGACAATCGCTATTACCTAAGAACTAAACAAATGTTGTAAAACATTTTGAAAAAAAAACGCCTTGAAAGAAAAAGGCTTTGAAAAAAAATAAAATCTCAAAAAAGTATTATGTAACACCAATGTGTGCGTCGTCATTACATAACACCCCACGTGAGCGCTGCAATTACATACCACCCATGTGTAGCCTGTCATTCCGTAACACTCACGTATGCGCTTCCATTACGTAACATCCACATTTGCTTCTCCTTAGTTACAGCTGGGACTCCCCATGGGTAGTCCCAGATTGCATGATTCCAATAAATCTACCAAGTCACGTAAGATTACGTCATCCCTAATAAATTTATCAGGTCACGCATGACCCTCAACCACAATTACGTAGAAAAGCATTCCCTGTGATGTAACACCTGATCTCGTGGCCGATTTTACTGCGGGTCTATTAAAACAGGGTACCCTTTATAACTAGGTGTGGGTCTTTTCCAAGATTAAACATTCCCTGTGAAGTAGCACATACCTGCTCTCGTGACTTGTTTTATTGTGGGTCCTTTAAAACAGGGCTCTCGTAGGAATACAGGGCGTGTCTTCCTGGGTGTCACAGGAATACTGGGGTGTATCTTCCAGCGGCATCATGGGAATCCAGGGTGTCATTGGAATCCTACTATGGGCCTCACAGAAAGCAGAGTGGCCCCACTACTAAAACTTAAAACAGAAACAAATTGATATTAAAGTGACTAATCCCATCAAATATTAAGCCGATAACAGATACGGCTACGGATCAATAAATAAATCCTCAAGCGATCTGAAATTAAAATAAGACATCGAGTGAATTTAAGAGTGAACAGACATAAACCTAAAAATAGAAAACTGCAATCCCCCTAAGCCTTCTAATAGTGGAGTAAAAATTTGGTTTTACCTGAAGGAAATTACAACATAATTTTGTTTTCAACACGAAAATATTCAGAAAAATCCGCTGAATTACATAAAAAAATCCGCCAAAATCTCTTTTGCACAAGTGTCCCGAATTTAACCTTGAAAGGAGATATGAGGGGGGGAATGGACTTTCGAGTTTACAAATACTTTAGGGTTTAGATAGTCGTTTCCTATCAAGCATGACGAATCATATCACGACGTCAGAAATCCAGTTTTCCATATCAGGATATGAATTTTCACCTTCATGGAATGGGGGAGGAGTAGGTAAATACACCGATCATTATTTGACGGACTCCCGCAGCAGAAGGGTCATTTTAGATCAAATAAAGTAGAATATTTCCGAATATAAGGTTAAAAAGCAGTTTTGTTCCCTATTTTCCTGATTTCCACCTCTCATGGCCCTGTAATATGAGGGTTTGATAAGTATAACTTCTTGAAAACCAATTGAATACTTTAGATCAATCATAGGTAGCGCACTAGCGCTGCCTAAGTAAAGAACGACGGGCCACAATGTGTTTTTTCTTCTTCTTCTTCTTCTTCTTTCTTTGACAGGCACATCGTATCGAAGGATTTGTCGTAGAAAGTTCGAAAAGGGCTCATTCGATTGCAAATTGGGGTGGCTAGTGCCTTTTTTAATAGTAGAAAGTGATTGGAGGGCAACTAACCCCTCCCCCCATGCCCATCCTGCCCCCCAACACATCCAATCAAAATTTTCAGACAGCCAATTTTTTTTAGCGTAGTTGATTTCCAGATAGAAAATATCTTTTCGAGGAGGACACTCCCCCACAACTCTTGGGGCAAGGGTTTTAAGTTATGCCTCCCCCCCCACGCCCATCATTTCGTCAAACACATCCAATCAAAATTTGAGATAGCTATTTTGTTCAGCGTAGTTGATCTCCAGATAGAAGATATGTTTTTGAGGAGGACACTCCCCCACAACCCTCAGGGCAAGGGTTTTAAGTTATGCCCTGAGGGAATATAAGAACGATGTTGGCACAATGTTTTATTTTTTTTTCCTTTAGAGCTGGGCACTTCACATAGAAGTGGTCGTTGTAAAAACTTCAAAAGCGGCTCATTCGATTGGAATATAAGAATTCAAGTGCCCTTTTTAATAGTCGAAAGTGATTGGAGGACAACTAGCTCCCCTTCCCCCACGCCCATCATTCCCCAGAACACATCCAATCAAAATTTTGAGATACCCATTTTGTTCACCGTAGTTTATTTCCAGATAGAAAATATGTTGATTCGTAGTTGATTTCCAGATAGAAAATAAGGGGTCGTCGTTGAGACTTCAAGAGGGGCACATTCGATTGGAAATCGAGAGTTCTGGGATCCTTTTTAATTGTCGAAAGCGATTGGAGGGCAACTAGCCCCCCCACACCCCTCATTCCCCCAATCACACCCAATCAAAATCTTGAGATAGCCATTTTGTTCAGCGTAGTTGATTTCCAGATAGAAAATATGTTTTTGAGAAGAACACTCACCCACAACCCTCAGGGCAAGGGTTTTAAGCTATGCCCTGGGGTATATAAGGCTTTTATAGAAGGCGTTGTCGTAGAAACTTCAAAACAGGCCCTTTTTAATAGTCGAAAGTGATTGGAGGGCAACTAACCCCTCCCCCCATGCCCATCATTCCCCCAAACACATCCAATCAAAATTTTGAGATAGCCATTTTGTTCAGCGTAGTTGATTTCCAGATAGAAAATATCTTTTTGAGGAGGACACTCCCCCACAACCCTCGGGGCAAGGGTTTTAAGTTATGCCCTGAGGACATATAAGAAAAATGTTGGCACAATGTACCTTATATTATTTTTTTACTTTAGAGCAGGGCACTTCATATGGAAGGGGTCGTCGTAGAGACTTCAAAGGGGGCTCTTTCGATTGGAAATTGAGAGTTCTGGGGTCCTTTTTAATGGTCGAAAGTGATTGGAGGGCAACTAGCTTCCCCACGCCCATCATTACCCAAATAATATCCAATCAAAATCTCGAGATAGCCATTTTGTTCAGCGTAGTTGATTTCCAGATAGAAAATGTGTTTTTGAGGAGGACACTCCCCCACAACCCTCGGGGCAAGGGTTTTAATTTATGCCCTGGGGGCTTATAAGGTTTTTATAGAAGGCATTGTCGTAGAAACTTCAAAAAAGACTCATTCTATTGGAAGTTTGAAGGGTTAGTACCCTTTTTAATAGTCGAGAGTGATTGGAGGGCAACTAGCCCCCCCCCCCCACGCCCATGATTCCCCCAAAGACATCCAGTCAAAATTTTGAGATAACCATTTTGTTCAGCTTAGTCAATTTCCAGATAGAAAATTTATTTTTGAGAAGGACACTCCCCCACAACCCTCAGGGCAAGGCTTTTACGTTATGCCCTGGGGGCATATAAGGTTTTTATATAAGATTTTGTCATAGAAACTTCAAAAAAGGCTCATTCGATTGGAAAACCAAAGGGCTAGTGCCCTTGTTAATAGTCGAAAGTAATTGGAGGGCAACTAGCCCCCCCCCCCTACGCCTTTTAATCCCCTAAACACATCCAATCAAAATTTTCAGATAGCCATTTTGTTCAGCGTAGTTTTTTTCGAGATAGCAAATATGTTTTTGAGGAGGACAATCCCCCACTACCCTCAGGGCAAGGGTTTTAAGTTATGCACTGGGGGCATATAAGGTTTTTATAGAAGGCTTGTCATAGAAACTTCAAAAAAGGCTCATTCGACCAAAAATTCAAAGGGTTAGTGCCCTTTTTAATAGTCAAAAATAATTTGAGGGCAGTTAGCCCCCCCCCCCCACCCATCATTTCGTCAAACGCATCCAATCAAAATTTTGAGATAGCTATTTTGTTCAGCGTAGTTGATTTCCAGATAGAAAATATATTTTTGAGGAGGACACTCCCCCACAACCCTCGGGGCAAGGGTTTTAAGTTATGCCCTGAGGGCATATAAGAGCGATGTTGGCACAATGTACTATTTTTTTCCTTTAGAGCTGGGCACTTCACATAGAAAAGGTCGTTGTAAAAACTTCAAAAGCGGCTCATTCGATTGAAAATTAAGAATTCAAGTGCTCTTTTTAATAGTCGAAAGTGATTGGAGGACAACTAGCTCCCCTTCCTCCCACGCCCATCATTCCCCAGAACACATCCAATCAAAATTTTGAGATACCCATTTTTTTCAGCGTAGTTGATTTCCAGATAGAAAATATGTTGATTCGTAGATGATTTCCCGATAGAAAATAAGGGGTCATCGTAGAGACTTCAAGAGGGGCACATTCGATTGGAAATCGAGAGTTCTGGGATCCTTTTTAATTGTCGAAAGTGATTGGAGGGCAACTAGCCCCCCCAAACCCATCATTCCCCCAATCACATCCAATCAAAATCGTGAGATTGCCATTTTGTTCAGCGTAGTTGATTTCCAGATAGAAAATGTGTTTTTGAGGAGGACACTCCACCACAACCCTCAGGGCAAGGGTTTTAAGTTATACCCGGGGGGACATATAAGGCTTTTATAGAAGGCGTTGTCGTAGAAACTTCAAAACAGACTCATTCGATTGGAAATTCAAAGGGCTAGTACCCTTTTTAATAGTCGAAAGTGATTAAGGGCAACTAACCCCTCCCCCCACGCCCATCATTCCCCCAAACACATCCAATCCAAATTTTGAGATAGCCATTTTGTTCAGCGTAGTTGATTTCCAGATAGAAAATATCTTTTTGAGGAGGACACTCCCCCACAACCCTCGGGGCAAGGGTTTTAAGTTATGTCCTGAGGGCATATAAGAACAATGTTGGCACAATGTACCTTATATTATTTTTTTACTTTGGAGCAGGGCACTTCATATAATATATAATAATAATATATATTGAAAACCCGTCGTAAACAATAAATGTAGAATGACAGAGTATACAAAAATGCGAAAAGAGGAAACAAAACGATAATATACTAAAGAAAAAAAATAATAACAACGAAAGCAACAACTTCTTAAATAGTATACAAAATAGTACAAAAAGTGGAAACTGAAAGATAACATACTCAAAGATTACAACAGAAACAACAACTTCTTCGAAAATAGCAACAAAGACAACAACTTTTGAAAGGAGAATTAAACAAGCAAACTTGCCCACTCGTGCTTTAGAATTGCTGGTTTTGTTTTTGGCCGGCTAATAAGTGTCTCAACAGCTAGATTTGGGTCCGCTAGGTTGTATCGCCGAATCAGAAAACTATTTTTTGTCCAAGGTGGCAATTTTAGTAGGTACTTTGCAAAACGGAAAAATAAAGAGCGGATTTTAGACTTTTCACGGTTTGCCAATAAATTCCAGAAAGGCTTTGACTTACTTGACTTAAAGCTCTTGCTCGGCAGCGTCGCCAGCGTAGAGGGAACCAGTCGTCAGCGCCGTCAGTCTTCTCCAGAGTGGTCGGTTCAGGGCGAGGGTTGTCACTTCAGCCGGGTTGATTTTTCTGGAGGCGAGCCGATCACGGATGACGTCCACCCATCTGGTGCGTGGTCTTCCCCTAGGAAGCCTCCAGCCGTTCGCTAAAAGAAGCTTCGAACCAGGTTGGTTCAGCGTCAGGACGTGCCAGGTGGCCACATTGGTGCCACCTTGGTCAACGATGTTCAGAGGGGATTTTCCTTGGGCGGTCCGAGGTCAATACGGGGTTTGAGATGATATATCCGAGGCTGAATTTCTGGTTCCATTCGTAGCAATAGAAGTTTCGGGAGGAGGGCTGCCAACCCAACCGTCCCTAGATGCATTTGGTTCTCTGGTGGCTAGCCAGGTATCCAGAGGCACGTGGAGGTCGTTCTTCATGCGCCAATTTGCATGGGAACTAACTCCGGACGAGCATCATTACCTCCGATAAATTCCAGAAATGGTTCACATATAATATATGTGGCAGAGCGGTAGCGTTCTAAATACTTGCCAGTAGTGGACGGTTAAATCTCAGAGTGGATTTAACGATCAAAGTATAGGAGCTGGATATTTGCCGTTCAAGATGTGAGATCAAGAGGGAGCGGTTATGCTTTAATGAGGAACCTATTGGCAGCCCCAGATATACTATTTTATCAACTGGTTTTACTGAGCAATCACCTAGTGTGATATTAGTAGGAGGGTCATTCTTCCAATTATAAAGGAAGACTTCCGACTATTGGGAGTTAAATCTCAGACCGACTTTCTCGTAGTTGGACTGCAGACATGACAATATTTCTGAAAGGCGGTTAAGCGTCCGGCTGAGATTCAGCGTGTCATCAGCATAGCATAATAGGGAGATGTCAATGGAACTGAGAATGCATGATGAACGACAGCTGTCTTGAGGTTCAATAATGTAGTTGTTGAAGAAATTGGGGGATAAAACTGCTCCCTGACGGCCACCTTTACGGACTGGTATCAAAGCTGACCGTGGGGCTGGCGGAAGGCCTTAATGGGGATGGAGCTTGAGTCGCACGCGAAGGCGAGAATAAAGATCGCGGAAAGCCCGGATGATATTTGGGTTCACTCCTCTTTTAGCTGAGTTTAGCAACATAAGCGCATGAATCAATGAATCAAACGCTCTCTTCAGGTCTAAGCCCCCGATCGCTAGACTTTCTTCTGATTTGTGCGCATCCAGGAGTGCATATGCAACGACATGGAGCGCTTCCGCACAACCAATGCCGCGTTGGAAACCGAATTGTCTTGGTGGACTACAACACAGTTTTTCAAACTCATCTACGAATAAAATTTCTAATAACTTGCAGAGAGAGGTAGCAACCGTGATTGGACGGATAGAGGAGCATTGCATGGTAAATTTTCCTTTTTTAGGAACTGGCGTAAGATCTCCAATTGAGAAAGTGGTTAGGACAATACCCTGAATGAGGATAATCTGCATCAGGAGGATTAAAAGACAAATAAGAGCGGGCCCACCACTTTTAAATGGAGTTTACCGATCCCTTTGATTCGAAGAGATTCTTTAGGTTTTAGGTGGGAGGTGGCCTTACATACAGATCCCTCCGCTACAAGATAATCACTCTGAGGACAACTATCTAAGAAATCATCCAACTCAGCTTCGTATCTTTCGTTGAGGGCTGGGTCAGGAGGCAAAAATTCTGACCCATAATATGCGTACCATTCGGAATCAGGGATAGCAGATGCGGATAAAGACTCATCGCTTTTAGAGGACAGAAATCGCCAAAGGAGAGAAGGATTAATTTTGGCCCATGTAGATTCGATATCAATCATCTTTTTTCTGTGAGCTTTTAGCTCCTTTGCGAATTTTCTTTTTGTGAGCAGGCGGATTGAATTGACTACCCCGAACGGGGTCGTCCACAAGAAACCCAAAGTTGAAGTCAAAATTTAGACTTAGAATGGGTATCCACTAACTCTGGATTTTCAGACCAGCCAGGAAGGGTATGATGACGGGGTCTACTTAGCGGGACAGCAGCTTTTTCAGCACAGCGAAGGGCATGGCCAATTTCTGCGCAATAAAGGTCAACTGATAGTTGTGTTTCCTCCCTTGAAAGAGCAGTTAATCCAGAGAGAAGATGGAAAGGGACACGGATCTTACTAAGGACTCTGGCGGCTTCTTCTTGAAATAAAACAGGGTTAATTTTACGCCAATCACGGCGAGACCTAGGAGGTATTTTCGAAGTTGTTTGCGTTTGTGTATCTGAGCTGTGGCAAGGAATCTCGGCTGAGAACTGTAATGGTAAGTGATCAGACAGCTGAAAATCAAGCACAACCTTGACAGGCGAAATCCTGAGATTTGAAGACGCAACGACGTGATCGAGATCTGATGTGGACATTGAGGTGTGTACATGTGTAAAATTTAAATCTTTGCACTTGTGGTCAAACTTATCTCCAAAAATACTAAGCAACAACCTAGAACGTAAAGACCTAGATAAGAGCGGTTCATTCAAGTCGCAATTGTAGTCACCAACTAATATGCATTGAAGGCTTAAGGATCTAATACGGTTAATACACTGGCCGAGTTTATCTCTAGAATAAGTAAAAGCACGCTCCAAACGCTCATCATGGTAATTTGTAGGCAAATGTACATTAATAAAAACACAGCCCTCAACACGAATCGCCAGAAAATTATCACTGACTTCAAATACACTAGATCTTAGAGTCGAACGAAAAAAAGTGGCAATACCACCGGAGGGTCGCCCTTTTCCACTTAGCTGCTTCGCTGAAACTGAATAAACCGATACTGAACTATTAAAACTAAGAATACTTTTAATGCGGCTTGTGACGAAATTTTCTTGTAAACAGACAACTTCATTTTGCTCAAATATAATATCTAAGATCGGAATTTTTTTCACGAACGAGCCATTAATGTTCCACGATAAACATTTAACTGCAGAAGCTTCAGATGTCATTTCTTTTTTGGATTACTGTTTGAGGTACATTTTACACTTTGACACGTGTGACTGCCAATTTTGTATTCAACGCAGAATTTTGGCTGTCTGCAAGTTTCATCTTGCGTAGAACGATGTTCACTTGAGGCACATCTAGAGCATAAAAGTTCAGCCGTACACTGGGAAGCGAGATGACCGATTTTGTGACAGTTATAGCATCATCTTGATAAGAACTTGAACGGATCAGCAGGTAGACGCTCGTAGACACTCGTAGACGCCGATAATCACCGAAACACTCAGAAATTGTTTGAGCTCACTGAAAGTGTCAAAATACACTTTGAAAGAACGAGATTTTCCGCACTGTTCAGTCTTCGTACTATTCGGGATTAGATTTTTTAGTCCTTCACAGTTTATATCCTCAGGGACATTTTGAAGCACAGCTATGTGCAGGGGTTCTCGAACAGTAATTTTGAGATCGGGCTTGGAAGATTTCGCTTTCTCAACGATTTTCGCTGCTGCAGCTTTCGACCTGACCACAAGCTTCCATTCCTTTGCAGATTTTGCGAAGTTCACTAATGTCATTTGTATTTTCACAGAAACTGTCTATGAAAGCTTTCCGGTCATTTGGGCCATTGAGCTCCTTGGGGGGATTTTTCAAGACAACAGAATAGGTAGAGTTTCTGGGCTTGGATGTTTCAGGTGCACTACGACTGTTTGTGAAAATACTGGTGGCTGGAGCCGACTGGGTGGCTAAAAAATTATCAAGCTTCCGAGAGAGTTCATTTACTTTGGTAGTAACTGTGGCATTCACCGCATCTCCGATGACCGGAACCGAGCAGGGGTTAAAGATGACAAAGTTTGGCATGCTCAAATTATTTTTTGCAGCTGAAACTAGAATTTTGCATATTTCAATGATATTGTCTTCATCTTTAGAGTAGGTCACAAGACAATTCGTAATATTCAACTCAGTATGAAGGATTCGCTTTGCCTTTATAAAATCTTCATGTGTATAGAAAGCAACACACGCTTTTACGATACACTCCAATTTTATTCCATCTGTAAGTGCTGTCGTTACCCAATTCAGTAACGGATTCAAAATAATTTTTTCACTTTCAGCCATCGTAGGTCCAAGCGTAATCAAATCTCAATTTAAAGTCACAAAACAAAGACTTACCTGCAAAGGGGGCTTTTTGAATTACCCCCACTTTCCAATAAACGCCTTCTAATTATCCAAATGAAATAATTCAATCCAAATGAAAACTCAATCCAATTAAGCACTCAAGCAATCACAATATGGAAGGGGTCGTCGTAGAGACTTCCAAAGGGGCTCATTCGATTGGAAATCGAGAGTTCTGGGGTCCTTTTTAATGGTCGAAAGTGATTGGAGGGCAACTAGCTTCCCCACGCCCATCATTACCCCAATCACATCCAATCAAAATCTCGAGATAGCCATTTTGTTCAGCGTAGTTGATTTCCAGATAGAAAATGTGTTTTTGAGGAGGACACTCCCCCACAACCCTCGGGGCAAGGGTTTTATTTTATGCCATGGGGGCTTATAAGGTTTTTATAGAAGGCATTGTCGTAGAAACTTCAAAAAAGACTCATTCGATTGGAAGTTCGAAGAGTTAGTACCCTTTTTAATAGTCGAAAGTGATTGGAGGGCAACTAGCCCCCCCCACCACACCCATCATTCCCCCAAAGACATCCAGTCAAAATTTTGAGATATCCATTTTGTTCAGCTTAGTCGATTTCAAGATAGAAAATATGTTTTTGAGAAGGACACTCCCCCACAACCCTCAGGGCAAGGGTTTTAGGTTATGCCCTGGGGCATATAAGGTTTTTATATAAGACGTTGTCGTAGAAACTTCAAAAAAGGCTCATTCAATTAGAAATTCAAAGGGCTAGTGCCCTTTTTAATAGTCGAAAGTAATTGGAGGGCAACTAGCCCCCCCCCACGTCCATTAATCCCCCAAACCCATCCAATCCAAATTTTGAGATAGCCATTTTGTTCAGCGTAGTTGATTTCGAGATAGAAAATATATTTTTGAGGAGGACACTCCCCCACTACCCTCAGGGCTAGGGTTTTAAGTTATGCACTGGGTGCATATAAGGTTTTTATAGAAGGTGTTGTCATATAAACTTCAAAAAAGGCTCATTCGATTGGAAATTCAAAGGGTTAGTGCCCTTTTTAATAGTCGAAAGTAATTGAAGGGCAGTTAGCCCCCCCCCCCTCACGCCCATCATTTCAAACACATCCGTCAAACACATCCAATCAAAATTTTGAGATAGCCATTTTGTTCAGCGTAGTTGATTTCCAAATAGAAAATATATTTTTGAGGAGGACACTCCCCCACAACCCTCGGGGCAAGGGTTTTAAGTTATGCCCTGAGGGCATATAAGAACGATGTTGGCACAATGTTCTATTTTTTTTTCCTTTAGAGCTGGGCACTTCACATAGAAGTGGTCGTTGTAAAAACTTCAAAAGCGGCTCATTCGATGGGAAATTAAGAATTCAAGTGCCCTTTTTAATAGTCGAAAGTGAATGGAGGACAACTAGCACCCCTTTCCCCCACGCCCATCATTCCCCAGAACACATCCAATCAAAATTTTGAGATACCTATTTTGTTCAGCGTAGTTGATTTCCAGATAGAAAATATGTTGATTCGTAGTTGATTTCCAGATAGAAAATAAGGGGTCGTCGTAGAGACTTCAAGAGGGGCACATTCGATTGGAAATCGAGAGTTCTGGGATCCTTTTTAATTGTCGAAAGTGATTGGAGGGCAACTAGCCCCCACCCCCCCCCCCACCCATCATTCCCCCAATCACATCCAATCAAAATCTTGAGATAGCCATTTGGTTCAGCGTAGTTGATTTACAAATAGAAAATTTGTTTTTGAGGAGGACACTCCACCACAACCCTCAGGGCAAGGGTTTTAAGTTATGCCCTGGGGGCATTTGAGGTTTTTAAACACGGCGTTGTCGTAGAAACTTCAAAACAGGCTCATTCGATTGGAAATTCAAAGGGCTAGTACCCTTTTTAATAGTCGAAAGTGACTGGAGGACAACAAACCCCCTCCCCCCACGCCCATCATTCCCCCAAACACATCCAATCAAAATTTTGAGATAGCCATCTTGTTCAGCATAATTGATTTCCAGATAGAAAATTTCTTTTTGAGGAGGACACTCCCCCACAACCCTCGGGGCAAGGGTTTTAAGTTATGCCCTGAGGGCATATAAGAAAAATGTTGGCACAATGTACCTTATATTATTTTTTTACTTTAGAGCAGGGCACTTCATATAATATATAATAATAATATATATTGAAAACTCGTCGTATACAATAAATGTACAATGACAGAGTATACAAAAATGCGAAAAGAGGAAACAAAACGATAATATGCTAAAGAAAAAAAAAATAATAACAACAAAAGTAACAACTTCTGAAATAGTATACAAAATAGTACGAAAAGTGGAAACTGAAAGATAACAAACTCAAAGATTACAACAGAAACAACAATTTTTTCGAAAATAGCAACAAAGACAACAACTTCTGAAAGGAGAAAAAAAAATAAAAAAAAAGAGAAACAAGAGGGAAAATTAAACAACCAAAATTGCCCAATCATGCTTTAGAATTGCTTTTTTTGTTTTTTATCGTCTCATACGTGTCTCAACAGCTAGAATTTGGTCTACTAGATTATAGCGGCGAATCAAACAACTTAGTTTTGTTCAAGCAGGCAATTTTACCTGGGAATTGGCAAGATAGACAGGCAAAGAGTAAATTTTAATCTCTTCATAGTTTGTTAATAATTTCCAGAAAAGGGTCACATATAATATATTTGGCAGAGCGGTAGCGTTGTAAATACTTGCCAGTAGTGGACGGTTAAATCTCAGAGTGGATTTAACGATCAAACCAAAGAAGCTGGAAATTCGTCGTTCAAGATGTGAGATCAGAAGGGAGCGGGTATGCTGTGATGAGGAACCTATTGGCAGCCCAAGATATACTATTTTATCAACTGGTTTTACTGAGCAATCACCTAGTGTGATATTAGTAGGAGGGTCATTCTTCTAATTATAAAGCAAGACTTCCGAATTTTGGGAGATAAATCTCAAACCAACTTTCTCGTAGTTGGACTGCAGACATGAGAATATTTCTGAAAGGCGGTTAAGCGTCCGGCTGAGATTCAGCGTGTCATCAGCATAGCATACTAGGGAGATGTCAATTGAACTGAGAATGCATGATGAAGGACAGCTGTCTTGAGGTTCAATGATGTAGTTGTTGAAGAAATTGGGGGATAAAACTGCTCCCTGATGGCCACTTTTACGGACTGGTATCAAAGCTGACCGTGGGGCTGACGGAAGGCCTTTATCGGGAGGGAGCTTGAGTTGCACGCGAAGGCGAGAATAAAGATCACTGAAAGCCCGGATGATATTTGAGTTCACTCCTCTTTTAGCTGAGTTTAGCAACATAAGCGCAAGAATCAATGAATCAAACGCTCTCTTCAGGTCTAAGCCCCTGATCGCTAGACTTTTTCCTGATTTGTGCACATTCAGGAGTGTATATGAAACAACATAGAGTGCGTCTACATAACAAATGCCGATATGGAAACCAAATTGTCTTGGAGGACTACAACACAGTTTTCCAAACTCATATACAAATAGAAGTTCAAATAACTTGCAGAGAGAGGTAGCAACCGTGATTGGACGAAAATAGGAGTATTGCATGGTAACTTTTCCTTTTTTAAGGAACTGGCGTAATATCTCCAATTGAGAAAGTGGTTGGGACAATACCCTGAATGAGGATAATCTGCATCAGGAGGGTTACATGACTAATGAGAGCAGGCCCACCACTTTTTAGATGGAGTGCACTGATCCCGTCAATCCCAAAAGATTCTTTAGGTTTTAGGTGAGAGATGGCCTTGCATACAGCTCCCTCCGTTACAAGATAATCACTCCGAGGACAACTATCTAAGAAGTCGTCCAACTCAGCTTCGTATCTTTCGTTGAGGGCTGGGTCAGGAGGCAAAAATTCTGACTCATAATATGCGTACCATTCGGAATCAGGGATAGCAGATGCGGATAAAGACTCATCGCTTTTAGAGGACAGAAATCGCCAAACAAGAGAAGGATTAATTTTGTCCCGTGTAGATTCGATATCAATTATCTTTTTTCTGTGAGCTTTTAGCTCCTGTGCGAATTTTCTTTTTGTGAGCAGGTGGATTGAATTGACTACCCCGTAGTTGATTTCCAGATAGAAAATAAGGGGTCGTCGTAGAGACTTCAAGAGGGGCACATTCGATTGGAAATCGAGAGTTCTGGGATCCTTTTTAATTGTCGAAAGTGATTGGAGGGCAACTAGCCCCCCCAAACCCATCATTCCCCCAATCACATCCAATCAAAATCTTGAGATAGCCATTTTGTTCAGCGTAGTTGATTTCCAGATAGAAAATGTGTTTTTGAGGAGAACACTCCACCACAACCCTCAGGGCAAGGGTTTTAAGTTATGCCCGGGGGGCATATAAGGCTTTTATAGAAGGCGTTGTCGTAGAAACTTCTAAACAGGCTCATTCGATTGGAAATTCGAAGGGCTAGTACCCTTTTTAATAGTCGAAAGTGATTGGGGGGCAACAAGCCCCCCCCCCTCCATGATCATCATTCCCCCAAACACATCCTATCAAAATTTTGAGATACCCATTTTGTTCAGCATAGTTTATTTCCAGATAGAAAGTATGTTTTTGAGGAGGAAAATCCCCCACAACCCTCAGGGGCAAGGGTTTTAAGTTATGTCCTGGGGTCATTTAAGGTTTTTGTAGAAGGTGTTGTCGTAGACACTTCAAAAAAGGCTCATTCGATTTGAAATTCAAAGGACTAGTGCCCTTTTCAATAATCGAAAGTGATTGGAGGGCAACTTGGCCGTACTAGAAAAATTCAGAAATAAATGTGTTAATTATGATTTCAAAACTTACTTTTGTTTTACTAATTAAATATGCATGGCTTATTTAAACATCAGCTGATATCAGATAGCAGATATAACCATGTCCTAGGATCAAAGGATTAGAATGGCTTTTCAGTGTTTGACAGAGAGTTAATACAAAACAGAGATGCAAACAGGGGTTAATGCTAAACCCTATGCTTTCTAAAAGCCAGAATATAATTATTACTTTATTGTTAAAAATTCTTCTAAATGTTTTCACCTTTATAATTTTAAGAAATCAAAAATTAGTTAAGATTTTAAGGAATAAATATCGTCATATCTATAGAAAATGCGTCTAATAGAAATTTTGAGACAGCCATTCTATTCAAAATAGTCTAAATATCACTATTATTCTCCATGACCACACTGCCTTTTCTATGACGAAAACAATAAGAATTCCAAAAAAGGATAGGTCCTTTTATTAGACAGTGAAACGAAAATATAAAACAAAGACTCTAAATATTTCGATGACATAGTCGGTCATCATCATCAGTAGAGTTACTAACTTATCAAAATTAAAACAAACTGCTTTTATACTAAACAAAATAATCACTTCCGGGTCAAAGCAAGTTACCGGTCCATTGACTTAAAAAGTTCACTAACTATATACTGTGTTGAATATTCTTCTAATTAAAAAGGAAATAATACTGAATTTACAGGTGCTAGATTTATAATTTTATTCTTCCAATAGTAAATGAAATGTTGCTGATTCTGAAGTTGGTCTGTCATCCCCATACATACGACGTTACTATTATTCTCGATGACTACACTGCCTTTTCTATGACGAAAACAATAAGAATTCCAAATAAGGATAGGTCCTTTTATTAGACAGTGAAACGAAAATATAAAACAGAGGCTCTATATCTTTCGATGACACAGTCAGTCAATCATCATCATCAGTAGAGTTACTAACTTATCAAAACTAAAACAAACTGCTTTTATACTAAACAAAATAATCACTTCCGGGTCAAAGCAAGTTACCGGTCCATTGACTTAAAAAGTTCACTAACTATATACTGCGTTGAATATTCTTCTAATTAAAAATGAAATAATGCTGAATTTACAGGTGCTAAATTTATCATTTTATTCTTCTAATAGCCAAATGAAATGTTGCTGATTCTGAAGTTGGTCTGTCTTATATGTGCGTATCACTGTCTAATAAAAGGACCTATACCTATTTGGAATTCTTATTGTTTTCGTCATAGAAACGGCAGTGTGGTCATGGTGAATGATAGTAACGTCGTATATATGGGGATGACAGACCAACATCATAATTAGCTACATTTTCATTTGCTATTAGAAGAATAAAATGATAAATTTAGCACCTGTAAATTCAGTATTATTTCAATTTTAATTCGAAGAATATTCAACGCAGTATTACAAGATTCAAGAACAGTTAGTGAACTTTCTAAGTCAATGGACCGGTAACCTGCTTTTACCTGCAATTAAATAAAAAAAACAAGTTTTTTAAACTGAAAGTAAGGAGCGACATTAAAACTTAAAACGAACAGAAATTATTCCGAAAATGAAAGGGGCTGTCCCCTCCTCAACGCCGCGCTCTTTATGCTAAAGTTTTTTATTGTTTTAAAAAATAAAGTTGTGAAAAAGAGTCAAACTTTAGCGTAAAGAGCGAGGCGCTGAGGAGGGGACAGCCCCTTTCATATACAGAATAGTTTCTGTTCCTTTTTAAGTTTTAAGGACGCTCCTTACTTTCTGTTTAAAAATACTTGTTTATTTTATTAATTTCTGATCGTTTTTTAGTTAACGCAGCTTTTATTTGCATAAAAATTTTACTTTTCTTTCGCTAAATAGATGTCTTAACAAATTAACTTAAGTAACTAACTTCTATATTCGTATGTTTTTCTTCTGGCAAAAAATACAAAGTTGCAGATTTTTGCAGATATGAGGTTGAAACCTATGTAATATTGTTTTATGATACGCTGAATCTGACTGCGTGATTTTCATTAAAATTCTTTCTCTTGGAGGGGATGTTTCCCCCCTATTTAAAAAATCGAGTAAATTTTCTCAGGCTCGTAGCCTTTGATGAGCAATACTAAACTTAATAAATTTTATATATTTAGGATCAGCATTATAAACACATTCTTTTGATACATTTATTGACATAGAAATTTTGTTTTTAAAATTTTCGATTACTATTGAGCCGTATCGCTTGTTTTTTTATTGTTTTTTTTATTACGTATATGTTATTACTTATATGAAAGGGTTCTCCCCTTAGTCAATACCACGCTCTTTACGTTAAAAGTTAAAACAAATTTTGATTCACAAACCCCTGAATCACAAAGGCCGTTTAATTAGAATAGATAGCTCTTTTGAAAGCACTAAAAAAAACTGTAGCGTAAAGAGCGAGGTATTGACTTGGGGGTGAACCCCCTCACATACGTTATAATTTCTGTTCGTTTTAAGTTCTAATATTCCTTCTTACATTTCAGTTGAAAAAACTTGTTTTTTTTATTTAATTTCTGAATGTTTCTTAAATAATGCTTGGAAATCCAGCGCCCCCTTCATAGAAATGTCCCTTACCCCAAAGAAACATCCTCCACGGAAATATTATCCAGAGTAACCCCCTCCTCTAGCCCCCCCGCCCCCTCCAGAAAAAATCCTTCCTGAAAATGGTTGTATACTTCCCAATAACCAATAAATAATGCTGGCAAGTCCGGCGCCCCCTTCATGGCAATTTCCCTTCCCCCATGAAAACTTTCTTCATGAACAGATCCTCCAACATAACCACCGACCCACCCTTCCCTCCCACTGCCAGAAAAAAAAACTCCTGAAAACTTCTGTATGCGTCCCAATAACCAATACTATATGTTAACATTGGGTAAAGTTCATAACTTTTAGCCCTCCCTCTGGGAACTTCGGGGGATTAAGTCATCCTAAAAGACGTATTTATCATATTTTCGACCATGCTGAACAAAATGGCTATCTCAAAATTTTGATCGGGGGACTTTGGGAAAAAAATAAGCGTGGGAGGGGGCCTAGTTGCCCTCCATATTTTTTGGTCATTTAAAAAGGGCACTAGAACTTTAAATTTCCGTTCCAATGAGCCCTCCCACGATATTCTAGGTCCACTGGGTCGATACGATCACCCCTGGGAAAAAAAAAACAACACACAAACAAACAAACAAACACATACACACGCACCCGGTATCTTTCTTCTGTTAAAAAATGCAAAATTCCACATTTTTGTAGATAGGAGCTTGAAACCTCTACAATAGGGTTCTCCAATACGCTGAATATGATGGTGTGATTTTCATTAAGGTTCTGTAACTTTTAGGAAGTCTTTCCCCCTTTTTTTGAAAATCAGCCAAATTTTGTCAGGCGCGTAACTTTTGATGGGTAGCACTAAACTTGATGAAAGTTATATATTTGAAATCAAAATTGAAATCTGATTCTTTTGATATATCTATTGGTATCAAAAACCCGTTTTCTAGAGTTTCAGTTACCATAGAGCCGGGTCGCTCCTTACTTACAGTTCGTTACCACGAACTGTTTGATTTCGAAGAAACTTGTGCCACCTTTACTCAACGCAGTATCAAAAAATTCAAGAACAGTTAGTGAACTTTTTAAGTCACTGGACCGGTAACTTGCTTTGACCCGGAAGTGATTATTTTGTATAGTATAAAAGCAGTTTGTTTTAATTTTGATAAGTTAGTAACTCTACTGATGGTGATGACTGACTGTGTCATCGAAATATTTAGAGTCTTTGTTTTATATTTTCGTTTCACTGTCTAATAAAAGGACCTATCCCTATTTGGAATTCTTATTGTTTTAGTCTAAATATCATATAACCTGGCTTTTGGGGTTGAAACAAACCCCACAGATAAGGGGCAAGGATTGTAAGTTATGTCCAGGGGGGTACTTAAGGTTTTTATGGAAGGGATGGTTTTTTACGATTAGAAGGGGCTTTGTCTTTCTCCCTGAAAAAGACTATGTCAATATAAAACGAACAGAAATTAATTGAAAAAACTTTTTCCACAAAATAAGTTTTTCAAAAAAAAAGTAAAGAACTCCATTAGACCAAAGATGAACAAAAATAGAATCAAATTATGTACCAACCATACCACAAATCAGTATCAATAAAGAAATATAACCCGAAACGAACAGAAATTAAAATAAGTCAAACTCAAAACAAGCAGAAATTAATATGAGCAGGGTTTTAAACCCCATGCCTTCTAAAGCTAGAATATAATTTGTATTTCACTGACAAAAATTCAAATGAATTTAGTGAAAAAATGTGTATGGTATGTTTAATGAACAAAATAGAATCAAATAATCTACCAAGCATACAACTACTGCAAAACAGTACCAATAAAAAAAATTAAACCCAAAACAAACAGAAATTAGAATATATCAAACTCAAAACGAGCAGAAATTAATCTGAGTAGGGTTCTAAACCCTATGCTTTCTAAAAGCTAGAATATAATTTTGTACTTTATTCAAATTTTTTTAATGTTTTCGCTTTTATAACCTTAAGAAATCAAAAATTAATTAATAGTCAGTGATCCAGGGACCGTTATCTTTCAAGGGGTGGCTCACATTCGCTGCAGTTGGTTTGAGGATGGACACTAGGGTAATCGGGTGCGCTGATAACAAATATTGGGGTGCACAAGTTCGCACGCGTGTACAACATGGTCATTTTAGCCTATAAAGTCATAATTGGCCTGTAACGAGGTCATACCGCACTTGATTTTATTTACACGGCAAAATAAACTGAAAACTTTATAAACTTGACATATTCTAAATTCTAAGAACACGTACTTTCACCTGGTATTTTTAGTTTTTCCCCACAAACTTTATTTTTTTTGTTAACCCTTATTTAATTTCGAAAAAAATGTTTTTAAATATACTTTTTCTTAGTTTTTATCAATTTTTCTGCAATTTTTGCTTACATGCGTATATTTTTTATGATTTTTTTTTAATTTTGCTCGTTATTACGAGTCAAACCATGTACCTCTTTTTAAAAAAAATATTAATCTTGTGAACAACTATTTTTTTTTTCTAAATAACGTCATAGCTTTCAGAAATTAGCCAACAATGACCAAGTTTTTTTTAGTTTTTTCTTTTTAGCAGTTAAAAAAAATGAAAATGAATCAAACTGCACATCATTCGAACCATAATAATGTCCTTTTTACGTTGTTAATAAAAAAAAAGTCGAGACTTGGATCTGCAAGAATATACAACTGTTTGAAAAAGAGAATCCCCCCCCCCCAAAAAAAAGAAAATTTTTTGAATTGTGGCGTTTTACTCGAAATATTTTCAAGACAACCTATGATTTTTATCTCACCAAACGATAGATCGATCTTTTTTTAATCAAATCATGCATTAAGTTCTATAGAACTAATATTTTTAACCAGGAAAAAAAACAGATGCCTAGTTCCGCGATCATATGCGGGAATTTGGTATATTTTTATGCTTTATTTGAATTCTGCTCGTCATTACGAGTCAAACCATGTGCCTCTTTTCCAAAAAATCTTAATTCCTGAGCAAAAATTTATTTTTTCTGTAGTAGTAGATACAATCTTGCTTACATAGGCTCATATACGAGCCTCAAGGTGGCAATGTCCGTGTGATGCAGAGGTGACTAAGCTGATTTCAGATATTATTTTCTTTAAATCCTAGCATAGCAGGGGCCAATGATCCAATCGGTTAGATTGGGTCAACGGCCACTGTTGTAGTAGATGGTAAATGTCATGATCAGCTGAAAGTAAGGTTTAGACGACTGCATTAGCAGTTTAATATCAAAACAAATAAAAATCAAATATTTAAAACTGAACATGAAACGGTGGCTCAAATCTCTTTTTCTTCTTCATCTTCGTCTTCGGACTCGTTCTTATTCACATTGATAAGTAGGCATTTTTGGGTGTGAGCTCCACACTTGCATGCGCTGTCACAGAAACCTATTTTGGACCATTTGCAGTGTGAGCCGCACTTCGTCTTGTCACAGTTGCAAAAAGAAAACGATGCTAGCCCATACGGCATCGCAGAAACTAGGTATGGCTTTAGTTCATGATCTTGGATTCTCCAGCCGATATCGGTAGCCTGAGGTAAATCAATACAGGGCTTGTGGCTTAGGATCCAAATCAGTGACTGGAAAATGCACCTTTTCAAATGAAGCAGAAACGAGATATCAGTTGGTGGTAAACGCCGCAAATCCTCCAATCTTGAGTACAAAAGTGCTTGAAGATCATTCAGACTAGTGAAGTTAGTCACACTTCTACCATACACTGTAACGACAAGCTGCTTACAGACGTTGACTAAACCATCACTTTGCGCAGATCAAGACAAGACAAGACAAGATCTTTTATTGAAAAAACACATGACAAATAAATTTCTAAACTGGTCGACGGAGAGCAGGGCTCGATGTATCAGCAATAAACAAATATAAGAAAATGCCGAAATAACAAATACAGGATATAAAAAACACAAAAAGATCTGCTCTTGAAACTTGGGTTTTTTACAATATGAGGTTTTTACAATTATATATAAACTTAATTTAATAAACTTAAGTTTATTTACAATATGAGGAATCTGGTATCTGATTGAGAATCTAGCTCTTTCGGATTTAATTGGAGGAAGTGGGCAGCGGAGCGGACTTCTTGGAGCGGACGGAATGGGCAGGAGAAATGGGAATCTCAATTATACCCAAATCATGGAAGTAATTTGTTGAAGATTGAATATCATAATACCACATTGCTGTATGCAGGTCTTTCAGTTGTTTAAGATTAAGTATTTTGAGAAAGACATAAAAAGTTTGAGTTTTCGAGAGATTTTGAAACCTCATTGGGCGATGAACAAAAGTACCCAGAATTATAATTGCCTTATTTTGAATTATCTGAAGAGGTTGCAGATGGACCGTAAATGTGTTGAGATAGATTACAGGGCAATAATTTACATATGATTCAATGAATTGTATAAAATTTTAAGGATGGAAAAAGGAAACACATGTTTCAATCTATGAAGACAATCTAAGTTCTGGGCAATTTTCAAACTCAAATAATCAGAATGTTTACGGAAGGATAAAAGCTCATCGAGAATAATCCCAAGGTAACGAAATGATTTTAATCTTTTTGGCCTACTTTGATTTACAATTAACTCTTCTATGGTAATTTTATTTACTGTTTGCTGTGACCGCCCAAAAATCATGAATTCTGTTTTAGAAGAAATTGGAAAAAATTAAAAAATTAGGTAGTTACATGCAAACCATTTATTCAAAGATTTCATTGCTATCACCATTTTCTCAACCAATAAAGATGGGGTTTTAGCTTTTACTGTTACTGCTGTATCATCTGCAAAAATTACTGCTAAGCTACTATCTTGGGGTAAACACCTCGGAAGGTCATTTATATAAATCAAAATAGTAATGGTCCAACTATTGATCCCTGGGGGACTCAAATATCATCAATAGCAATATGGTTTGACAGGTGCCCCTTTATTTCTACCTGTACTTTTCGACCATGCAGGTAAGATTTTATTAGATCTAGGCCTTTACCTCTAATACATTTTTTATTCATTTTCTCCAGCAAAATTTCGTGGTTTAGCGTATCAAGTGCCTTTTTTATATCATAGAAAAGAGTAGACACATGATTATCATAATTTAGTGAATCATTAATCTCTAAAATTAGTGCAGCGATAGCTTGTTCAGTAGAATGACCCGACCTGAATCCAAACTGATTTTTAGTAAATAAATTCCATTTATCAAAACACGAAACAATTCTTTTTTGAATAATTTTTCCTAGAACCTTAGATATGGAAGAAAGAATAGCTACTGGTCGATAGTTGCCTATGTCTGTCTTATCACGTTTCTTATGAATTGGCATAATTCGTGCAAATTTCCAAACTTCTGGAAAGATCCCTGATGATATAGATGCAATTAAAATATAAAGCAACGGGACATGGATTACACAAGTAATTAAGCAATTTCTTTCAGAATATTTGTGGAGAGCCCATCTAGGCCTAGGGAATTACCACTTTTTAAATTCGTAATTACTTTCTGGAGCTCACCGAGAGTAACAGGGGCCAGGAACATACAATAATTTTCAGATGGCGGGAGATAATCTTTATATGAATAAAACGGAGATTCCGGGGAATTCAGTTCAACAAGTAGTATTAATATGAGAAAAAAAATTACAAAAATAATCTGCAACAATATCCTTCTCCTTCAATTCAACTCCATTTTCATTTATGATCACTTCAGGGTGTGGTGTCTTAGTATTATTTTTAATTTTTTTCCTAGATTAAATTCTATGTAGTCCGAGGTGAATCAGATTTTTTAAATGAATTTCCATAATAAATTTGTTCCCTAGTTCGAAGAATTTTAACCCGCAAGTTTTAATAATTTTTGAATCGCTCTACATTATGAGCCGAAGGCTATTTCATTTTTATGTTATACAGTCAAGTTTTTTCCTTGTAATATTTTAAAAGTTATACAATTATACAACGTTTTTTTGGCGAGGTTCTTTTCCGATATTTATTTTTAAATTGGCAGTGAAGGTCCAGTTTTTAATTCAAAATTCGATAAAGTATACCTAAGGAAGTATTTGGGTCATCCTCATTAGTAACTTCACTCCAATCTATATTTAGTCCGGGAGCCAGATCACTATAATGTGACAACTAGGTGGACAGAAAGACACAATCAGTTTGACAATAGTTTCCGACTATATGGACTACGCTGAATCCGAATATGGGTGGGGGCAAAGTTGGAGATCACGGCTTGACCTTGTAAAAGCAAAAAACACCCTTTTTAGGCCTATAATACGTATACAGACTCTTTATTTTTTTTATAAGGTTGTACCACTCCGATTTAGTGGTGCGACATCTCAATTTGGTCCTAATATGGTCTTCTCATAGAATATGTTAAATTTTTTCCTATATCTTGTATAGCCCAGGAGCTATAGGCTAATATTTATTAATTTTCCCCGAAAATCTCAAAATTCAAAGGTTCATTTTCAACTAAACCACGTATCTCGGACCTTCCTATAATATATGTGTTTTTTATTCTTTTCCGGAATTTACCTTTCGTAGCTAGCTTCACATTGCCGTAAAGTTCAAAGCTTAAACTGTTCGGTGAAGCCGTGTAGAATTTTTGAAAAAGTATAGTCCAAAAAATATATGCAAAAATACATTTGTCCAAAATGATGATGTGGCACATCTTTTATGCTAGAATTTAACGCCAAATTCGAATATGAACTTTACTTTGCAGCCCAATCTTAACTTCGTTTATTATATGCTAATTACTTATTTGTAGGCCTAAAAATTTTTTTGGTTGATAAATGGTATTGCAGGACATGTTTTTATGCCAAATTTTGACGCCGAGCCCAACGGTAGTGTTAACTTGGTCATCGTGTTTCAACTTTAGTTGCTGTATGCTATTTAATTTGCTATAAACTCCTATTTTCTTACAAATATAGTTGTAAATCCAGATTATAATCAACCTACGAAGCTTTGCAAGGTAGTAAACCGACACGGAAGAACCATGCTCGACAGAAGCTGAAAGCTTAAATCTGTAATATGATTAAAGAGTGTTTATTATTTTAAGTATTGCAAGTAAACCTACTAGTAAAGCCTGTCAAAATACAATTCCCGCACATCCCAAAAGTTTTCATCAAACATACAAAAAAATACCGTTAATCCTCGTCCAAATCGTCGGTGTCGGCACCACATCGCCCACCACATGCGCAAATAATGTCGCATGGCTTTATCACCAAACAAGGGCACTTTACAACACACAGTTTTACAGTAACAAAAGTTTGAAGCCTTGCTAAAAGATGGAGGCCATACGGTCAGTGCTGAAGTCACTGAACTAACTCCTAATATGTCGTGATAGGTCCAATTAAACTCAAGTGTGATGAAGATATAGGGCTTAGGAATCACAGACTGAAGAATAATGCTCCACTGAAGTATAACTCTCGTGACGTGATATACGAAAGAATCACCTGTTGGGGGTAAGCTGTTCAAGTTCTTTTTTCTGGGAAATAAATGAATTCGATGGTCATTGAGAGAATCAAATTCGGACTGTTTTTGGCTATATACCGATACAGTCAATTTCGTACAGATACGCAAGATTTCGGACTCGTACATAATGATGTTTTTGATATCACTCCTCAGTTTCTGTGTAAGGTCAGCAATTTCTTGAATGAGCTGTGATTTAATTGCAGATGTAGCAAATGTTTTTTTTGCCCTTCGAGAAGAAAAAACTGACCGTATCACATCCACTAATGCAATGTAGCAGCCCTATTGACTCTACAACAGCCCACGATGTTTTTTTCGCAATTTTATGGATCGGAAAGATTTTGTCACGGAACTGAATGTAGAGCTCGGGTTCTTAGCCTGGGTCAAACCTGCGGAGAAATATTTCGTGATAGTTCTCCAATAAAATGACAACAATGTCTGTGTCATTTGCTTCAACAATTACTTGGGAACATCCATTTCTGTAGCATTCGGCAACGTGGAGAGCAACACGCGTGTCTGTTTCTTCATGTATGCTGCACAAGTTCGCTTCGTAGTCTGGGTTCGGATCTATAGTCATTTTGGATGGTACCAGTTTTGGCACCTTCATTCTATCACTGAATCCACCAGAGAGGTAAAGGGTAAATCTTAATTCAGAAAGACAGACATGGCTCCACAATTCAAAAATACATTCGATAAGTCTTTCCTTACTCTCTGACTGCATAAGGAAAATATCCCAGTTTTCTAGCACCTAGCTCTTCGTAAAGATAAAACTCTTCGTCACTGTATTTCCTCTTCGCTCATGACATCCACTACTGTCTTTAAGGACAATAAGATTCTCGGAAATGTTTACAAGGCCGAACACTCCGTCATACCGATCGGCTACAATATGCAGCTCGGTTGTAGATTTTGGGAGTTGATTCAAGAGCCTTGCAAGGATTCGTATCGAAAATGCCTCAACGGTTTCGGTTTTGTCTGGGACTTGCGACCGGATAAACGGCATGAAATCTACCACCACAACAGTTCCCGTGACCGTGCTAATCGGAACTTCGCTAGGCCAACTTTCTAAACTTGCAGAGGTGTGAATGAACTCGAGAAAACTTGACTTCGTGCCCGATTGAAGTTTAATACGTTCACTAGCTACTGCTTCAAATATTGCTGGGGCGTAGCAAAAAAGATCATGTGGCGTGATCTTACTTGGCATCTCAAGTGTAGATCCTTGACTAGTCGCAACATTAACCAAAATCCTTTTAACAGCTTCCAATTCAGCATAAACGCTGCTACCGGTCTTGGTCGTTGAACGTTTGGCCTGTTTTGTATCGCAATCCATAGTCTTTACTTTAACCTTGGAAAAGGGGTTGAGTTTTCCATCGAAGTATGCTTCCAATGCTTTTAAACCACTAGCACGTGCACTCAGGAGGCTCTTTGCAACTGCTTCATCAGCGACTTGATTTGAAATGATATTCACCAATGATTCCTCATCACATGTAAAGGGATTAATATGGTCTTCGACAACAGAGACCACATTACTGACAAGGTTTTGTCGGCGCTTCTCAAAGGTTCCATTTTTGCTTCCTTTACCATCAAATTCACTCATGCTCTCAATTCCAGCAAGTCGATAAAGGGCAGAGGAAACCTCAGCACAGAATGGTATGGTGGTAGTCCACTTGGCAGCTGCCATTGAGTTCAGTGTGATTCCCTTTATTCCTTCCTTTTGTTTTGATTCAAGGTTAAGTGTGGATTCCAGTGCATGATCTGGGGAAACACAATTCATCTTGCAATTTTTCCGCTTCACGTTGAATAGTCCTTTGACAAAGATATCATGCAAGCTAGGTGGCATGGTTTTCATGTCATTCAAATACTGGAGTAGGCATGTAGTGTACTTATAATGCCCTGCAGCTGTCAAATACGGCAACATGACGGTTAGACCAATAATATGACCTTCCCAGTCTCCCCCACGCTCTGCAGTCAGGAAATGGAGAAGAATCAGCACAAGATTCATATACTCCATCCACAACTTCGTTGTAAGGTTTTTGTCACGCGACTTGTTGAACTGGTTCATCTAAGGCTTCATAGATTTCAAGTGTTTGTCTGGGTTGTCGAAGGACGCTCCGCAATTCGTGTATGCAGACATTAAATCTGACAGCTCATCTAAAGTACTTGCTTCCTTGTCTGATTCAATGTAATACTCTTCAAGAGCATTCCAATTTACTCCATACAAGACCTCTACTACGAGGATGTGAGCCTCCATACACCTGTAATAGGGTTTTCCAGTCATAGCTTTCTTAGCAGTTCCAGAGAGTAAGATGCCATCCTTACTACAGATTTCTTCAAGCCCCAAGCCTTTCATGAGGTACCCAATCACACCAAGGAAGTTCATACACAGATGCAATCCACCCATTCTTGGAATGACATCACTGAATGCTTCAGGCTGTTTCTTTTTGCTTCAGGCTGTGTTTCAAAAAAAAAAATTGATATTTGGTTGAAAAGTAAAGTTCATATTCGGATTGGGCGTTAAATTCTAGCATAAAAGATGTGTCACATCATCATTTTGGAAAAATTAATTTTTGTATATATTTTTTGGCCTATACTTTTTCAAAAGTTCTACACGGCTTTACCGAACAGTTTAAACTTTGAACTTTACGGCAATGTGAAGCTAAATACGAAAGGTAAATTCTGGAAAAGAATGAAAAACACAAAAATTATGGAAAGGTCCGAGATACGTGGTTTAGTCGAAAATGAATCTTTGAATTTTGAGATTTTCGAGGAAAATTAATAAATATTAGCCTATAGCTCCTGGGCTATACAAGATATCGGAAAAAATTTAACATATTCCATGAGAAGACCATATTAGGACCAAATTGAGATGTCGCACCACTAAACCAGAGTGGCACAACCTTAGAAAAAAAAATAAAGAGTCTGTATACGTATTATAGGCCTAAAAAGGGTGTTTTTTTGCTTTTACAAGGTCAAGCCATGATCTCCAACATTGCCCCAACCCATATTCGGATTCAACGTGTTTGATATAGTCGGAATCTATTGTCAAACTGACTGTGTCTTTCTGTCCACCTCAACTCAGAAATAAACGAGATACACTTTAGTGGCTTCTGGACTAATTGCTAAGATTAAATTTCAGCTCATTCATATTTACTTGTGAGAAATTTCTCCTCTTCATAGGATTTTTTTTTATTGACTATCTTTTGCGCTTTGAAATCAGACATTAAAATACAGTGATCAGATATATCTTCCATAACCACGAATGTATCCTCATATGAAAGAGGTGCAAAAGTTCTATCAATCAGAGAAAAAGAATTATTTGTTATTAGTGTCAGAATGAATCATACTGGGTTCATGCCATGAGACAGTTTACACTTTAAAAATTGAACGATACGTCGGTCAATACCTTACTGCCCTGATGGGAGATATCCCATCAAGTCAATATTGAAGTCCCCAAGGATAAAAAATGGCATTCAAAGATTGGATATTACACTTAATATATTTTCAAATTTATCAATAAAGTCTGCCATGCTAGACGAGGGAGGGCGATAAATTAAATCAATTAACAATTTTTCATTATTTGGTAAAAAACATTCAACAATACAGCTCTCAAAAATCATCTCAGTATTCAGATATAGAAATTCTTGTTTCATCTGTGCCGGAATATAATTTTTAACTAGTATTGCTAAACCAACTTGCTTTTTTCGATTTCTGCTTACATGAAAAACTTGGAAATCACTAATATTAGTTTCATTTGCCGAAATTTCATCTAAAAATGTTTTGCAAACTCCAAGAATATCTGTACCCGATTCAAATAAAAAAAATTCAATTGCACCTTGCCCGCTCCTCCATCCTCGACAGTTCCAAAACGATATTCTCCTCATATTTGAGTTTTTATGAACTATTTCACGATAAAACAAATATTTATTAGGGGGAACTAAAAAAGAGTTAAAAAATTTATTATTATCATGGGCTAGGGGCGTTTGAAATACATTACTAAAAAGGCCTGAATTTCTTTCAAATTCTTCCAGCCTAGATGCAGGGATCACATGAACTTGACTAACCCTTATCGTGCATTGACCTCACGCCAAGGAGCATCCCCTCATGCCTCTCCCATAAAAAACTAAAAGCACTAAAACTCACACTAAATGGGTTTATTCTCGTGGAAGATATCATGTCATTCAGCTACGAGCCCCTGTACTGTTAAATCACACCATATCGAAAAAAATCAATATATCACAAAGAAAATATTTACTTATCAGCTAAGCGATGTTAATTGCTAAGTGATGTTAACAGCTAAGTGATATAGCATAGGATTGGTGGGACTATTGGAGGAATCCAAGCCTGAAAACCCTTCTGTTTAACTTTACTTTTCCTCTTCAGGAGGGATGAGTGAATTTCTCGGACAGACTTGCTCACATCGTCGGATAGATACACTTTAGAGAATATCGGACAATTATCCATGCAGGCTTTTCCCTAAAAGCTTGATGTAGTTTGTTTGCTTGTAAAATCGGAAACTTATCTTTAAAGTTGTGGAGTTGGATTTTACTGAATTTTTCATTTAATCGAGTGACCAGGAATTCACACTGAGTATATAATTTCCGCAATAATTCACCAATTTTTTCCACGCCCTCTTCTTTCGTCAAACACTTTAGATTCCAGGCTATAACGTTACTTCATCGGTCAGCGTTTTCTAAGATCAGTACCTTATTTTTTAGGGGTCCAAGGCTGGGTTTATCATAGGACTGGTTCACTGATAGCCAGAGGTCCTTAACCTGCTTCTGTAGGTTAGCGATTGCGTCATCGTGAACTTTTTTGGAACTTTCCAAATTTTGGGTCCTTGATGATAGATTACTTATCTCACCTCTGATTTCTAACATTTCAATTCTCAGTCCTTGTATTTCTGCTTGAATGTTCGTCAGAGTTCATAATACTTGTTGAATATTTGTTGCGAGACTTTGAATTGATTCGTGTATCGTTGCACTATCGGTGGATTCACGAGTGGATTCCAGATCCATATGTCTTTTCTTAGTTTTCCCCATTTAAATTGTTAGAACAAATTAGCAAAAACCAGCCGAGAACACAATCACACTAATAGCAGTTAGTTTATTACGTCAAAACAGGTGTATAATTCAATTATATTTAAGTTGTTATATCCATTATCAATTAGTTGTTAATCCATCATCAGTTATGTCGATTTAAGTTGTAAGACCAAATTAGCACCATCCAAGGAGATAATCACATTAATAGCATCTAGTTTAGTACGTCACAACAGGTGAATAATTCACTTATATTTTAGTGGGCTCGCATGAAAACGATGTTATTCGGCTGAGAGCATTGAATGAACTGGCTTCTCTGCAAGGGCTCGAACTTCATCACCTAAAAACCCCAGCAAAGTTTCTGAAGACTTCGCAGCTCGAAAAAAGTGGGCCTTCCCAATTCCATACAGAAAGCTTGTGGTGTCACATCCACTAAAGCCGTGGACAAGCTGCAAGGCGTTGCAAAGTTTTGCTCCTAGTTTTTGCGCTGCCGTATGCATAGGAATGCAGTACCATGGAAACTTAACCAAGAGTTGCTTGAGGTCGAGACTAGCAAGATACTGAAAGTAGTATGCAGCTAGTAAGACCATATCAGTATCGTTGGCTTGTATTATCACTAGTGTGCTCTTTCGTCTTGCGGCAACTGCCGTATGGTATAATATCCGAGTATCTGCTTCCTCATGGCAAGACGAGATATCGTCATTAACAGAGCTTCCATGAGACGTAACGGTAACAGCTCTATGTCGACTCTCGAAACCTCAAGCGAGATGAACCATCAGACGGGTCGGAAAATTGTGCTCCCAGACCTTGAAAATAACTTTCAAGAGTCGACCTTTGGCTGAGCGACTAGTGAAAATCCCGTCCCAGACTGTTGCAACTTTGCTGGAGGAAGTGAACGGGCAAGAAATATTTCCTTTAGGATCTCCTCTTCTTTCTCGACAGTGAGATACTTCTTTGAGTACGTAGCTGAGGCTCCTTACGACTTGATGATAATACTGCAAGTGAGGCCGGATATGGCTGTAGCTCTTACTTAAGCAGCTCACAGAGGGACAAAGTTTGTGTTGAGTTTGCAAGACGCAGAGCTCGTTTAAGCAGCTCAGTTTCCCCAAAATATTTTTTGTGGCTCTTTCTTTTTTCATTTTTCGGCAAGAGAGGCGAAAGTTTGTACTAAGCCACCTTGGACATTCGTGGCTTCGAAGCCAATGTCTCGGAAATTCAGCAGATTATTTGCTACGGCTTTTGGAGCTCTATCCCCTGTCATAAAGTTTTACACCTCTGTAATCGTCGTCTTGAATGGATTTCCGAGGAACTCTACCAAGTCCATAACCCAATTTTTACCTTTTATTGTCAGATTCGTAAACGCAGTGGTATCTTCATGATGCTTCATTGCCTCGTCATCCATATTCAGGTTTGCTTTCAGCGATCTGGTGGCTGCTGTGAGAAAGGGAAGAGTAACCAGATATTGATCCCTAGCATTTTCATTCAATCAATCAATCAAGCTTTAATTTTTAAATAAATGAAAAAACGAAAGAATTAACATGAACATTTTCACTCAAAGCAATGCTTATACGAGCCCCACCCGATATTGGTAAACAAATTAATATCACATTATGAAAATAAAAGAGATGAGTTGATAACATAAGAATAGGATAAAGAATTAGAAAGCAAAGAATTGAGAAGAGGCGGAGTTAACGAAGGAGAGTGAGAGCATAAGATACAAACGAAAAATTGAGACATTAACTCATGCAGTATCCAATACTGTGTAAGAGAGGTATCGTTTTTGGAGTGTGCTAAATGATTTTATGGATTTAATAGATTCATTAATTGAGTTCCATACAGAAATACTTCTATAAACTGGAGAGTGTTGAGACCTTGTAAGCCTTCTTCTTGGTAGCATAAAATTGTACTTGTTGCAGCGGAGAGCTTTTCCTCGATGATTTGTGCTACAAAGTTCGAAGTACCTGGAAAGACCTTGTGGAATTCTATTCAATATTGCCAAGTGTACTAAACGCAGATTACTAACGTGATTATCTCTGTTATATCTATTGTTCCAGTGTCTCTGTATAGGTATGTTGAGAGGTACAGCCTGCGAAGGCAATATGTTCCCTTAATTGCGCAGTTTTTTTATCTCTTTAATGATTTGAAATGAGATTTGAATGTGTTGCCCCAGACAAAACAGCAGTAGTTCAAGTAGGGGAAGACAAAAGCATTATAAAGCATTTTCATCATGTCAGCACTTAGAAGCAGGCTAGATCTATGTAACCTTGATGTTTGCCGTAAGACTGTTGAAGACAGATGGGATATGTGATGTTTGAACGAAAGAGATGAATCTACAAATACGCCAAGGAACTTTGCGACTGTGGTCTGAGGAATGGGATTTTCATTGATTGACAGTGCAACATTATGAGACAATGAGGAGTTTGTAGGAGCAGAAGTGAAGACTATGATGCAGTTCGTTGTCGCACCAGAGATACCAGAAACTCTTCTATGACCTTTGATATCCAGATTCATGGTCGACTATAAAGCCCGATCACATGCAATGCTGCATAACGGCATGGTTGTTTTTCTAACAACAAAATTGCCACTTACAAACTCTCTGTGAACTTTTGGTGCTTTTTCAGGCAGGCGTAGCATTTTTTCTAGGTATTTAAGCGCAACTGCGGCGTATTTATGGTTTCCGAGTGCGAAGAAAATCGAAATCTTCTCTTTTGTAGCGTTTAAGTGTGATCCCCAGTCCGCACCTCTTTCAGCATAAAGATAGTCGTTTCCGGTACGGATAAGATCTAAATAGTTGATCCAGAGGCTATGATTCCTAATGGTAGATCTGAACTCGTTGTGCTTCGACAAAAGTGGAGCAATCCTGTCCAACGCATCTCCTATCTGTTTACATGCTTCAGAACTAGTTGTACGAACATGGTGTGCCTCACGCAAGACAACTGACACCCCCTAAAATCGATGTTGCCGGAATCCTTACCTTTATTTAGATCAGATAAATATACCAAACCCTTTCCTTTTATGTCGTAATTTTCAGTACTTTATGCAATAGTCAGTGATCCAAGGCTCACTATCGTTCAAAAAAAGAGAGGGGGTGGCTCACATCAGCCGCAGTTGGTTTGAGTGTGGATACTGGGGTAATCTAAGGTGCTTAAAACGAATATCGGGGTACATATGCTCGCACTAATGTAGAAATTGACGATTTTCAAACAGTTCGTGGTAACGAACTGTAAGTAAGGAGCGACCCGGCTCAATAGTAACCGAAACTGTAGAAAACGAAATTTTTATACCAATATATGCATCAAAAGAATCAGATTTTAATGCTGATTTCAAATATATAAGTTTCATCAAGTTTAGTCCTACTTATCAAAAGTTACGCACCTGAGAAAATTTGGCTGATTTTCGAAAAAAGGGGGAAAGACCCACTAAAAGTTATAGAACCTTAATGAAAATCACACCATCGTATTCAGCGTATCAGAGAACCCAACTGCGGAGGTTTCAAGCTCCTATCTACAAAAATGTGGAATTTTGCATTTTTTGCCAAAAGAAAGATCACGGATGTGTGTTTATTTGTTTGTTTTTTTGTTTTGTTTTTCCCCAGGGGTGATCGTATCGACCCAGTGGTCCTAGAATATCGTAGGAGGGCTCA
This sequence comes from Artemia sp. Qi Xiang Cuo, assembly GCF_049724085.1. Classification (NCBI taxonomy): domain Eukaryota; kingdom Metazoa; phylum Arthropoda; class Branchiopoda; order Anostraca; family Artemiidae; genus Artemia; species Artemia sp. Qi Xiang Cuo. The sequence goes on along the minus strand of NC_142799.1, from coordinate 84,180,363 downwards.
TTTGAACAAAAATTAAAAGTTCTAGTGCCCTTTTTAAGTGACCAAAAACAATTAAGGGCAACTAGGCCACCTCCCGCGCTCATTTTTTCCCAAAGTCACCCGATCAAAATTTTGAGATTGCCATTTTGTTCAGCATGGCCGAAATTTGATAACTATGTCTTTTAGGATGACTTAATCCCCCGAAGTCCCCGGGGGGAGGGCTGAAAGTTATGAACTTTACCCAATGTTAGGATATAGTATTGGTTATTGGGAAGTATACAGACGTTTTCAGAGGGGATTTTTTCTGGTAGTGGCGGGGGAGGGGTGTCAGGGGTTATGTGGGAGGATCTTACCATGAAGGAAGTTTTCATGGGAGAAGGAACATTGCTATAAAGGGGGCGCCGGATTTACCAGTATTATTTAAATAAAGATCAGAAATTATATATATAAAAAAAAAAACAGTTTTTTAACTGAAAATAGGGAGCAACATCAAAACTTAAAACTTCAAAATATTACGTATATGATTGGGTTCATTCCCTAGTCAATACATCGCTCTTTAAGCCAAAGATTATTTAGTACTTTCATAAGAGCTATATATTCTAATTGACGGCATTTGCGCTGATTAAGGGGTCATTTTAAAAAAAATTGAACAAAATTTGAACTTTAGCTTAAAGAGCAAGGTTTTGAACTAGGGGGTGAAACCTCTAATATACGCATTAAAAATATAAGAATATAGAGGTTCGTTACGTAAGTTAATTCGTAAGTTACGTCTACTTAATACTAATAAAAACGTTCGTAAATAAAATTAAACAGGTTTCAAGAAAGCCATTTAACCAAGTAAAAGTAAAATTAATATTCTTTAATAGTTTTTTTTAACTGAAAGTAAGGAACGACGTTAAAACTTAAAACGAACAGAAATTATTCCGTATATAAAAGGGGCTGTCCCCTCTTCAACGTCTCGCTCTCTACGCTAAAGTTTGACTTTCTGACATCTCTATTTTTTTTAAACAATGAAAAAATTTAGCGTAAAGAGCGAGGCGTTGAAGAGGGGACAGCACCTTTCATATACGGAATAATTTCTGTTCGTTTTAAGTTTTAACGTCGTTCCTTACTTTCAGTTAAAAAAAACTTGTTTTTTTTTTATTAGCCTATAAAAGAGAAATTAGCCTTTTATGGCTACGTACTTTATGCAACTAAAACCCGATATGTAAGATGCTCGGTTTTTTTTATTGCTGTGGAAACCGAATTTGCGCATGCGATCGCAGAACGAGGCATCTGTTGTCTTTTTTTTCCTGGTTAAAAATATTAGTTGTACATAATTTAAATAAATTATTTGATTAAAAAAAGAGCGATCTATCGTTTGGCGAAATAAAAATTATATGTTGTGTTGAAAATATTTAGACCAAAACGCCACTATTCAGAAAATTTTCTTTTTTTGGGGGGGGGGGGATTTTCTTGTTCAAACGCTTATATATTCTTGCAGATTCCATTCTCGACTTTGTTTTCATTAACAAAATGTAAAGGACATTCGGACGGTTGGAATGATGTGCAGTTTGATTCGTTTTCTTTTTTTTCAACAGCTTAATATTTTTTTTTTTAATTGGTCATTGTAGGCTAATTTCTGAAACCTATGACGCTATTTAGAAAAAATAAATAGTTGCTCAAGAATAAATTTTTTTTCGGAAAAAAGGCACAAAGTTTGACTCGTAATAACCAGCAGAATTCAAATAAAGCATAAAAAATATACTTATGTAGGCAAAAATTTCAGAAAAACCGAAAAAACTAAGAAAAAGTATATTAAAAAACCCTTGTTTTCAAAATTAAATAGGAGATAACAAAAAAAAGGTTGTGGGGAAAAACTAAAAATACCAGGTGAAAGTACTTATTCTTAGATTTCAGAATATGTCAAATTTATAAGGTTTCCAGTTTATTTTACCATGTAAGAAAAATCCAGGCGGTATGACGTCGTTGTAGGCCAAATTTAACTTTAAAGGCTAAAATGACCATGTTCTACATGCGTGCGAATTTGTGCACCCCGATATTCGTTGTAAGCATCTCCTATTACCCTAAAATCCACCCTCAAGCCCACTGCAGCTGATGTGAGCCACCCCTTCCCTTTTTTGGAACGATAGCAAGCCTTGGATCACTGACTATAAGATTTTATGGAATAAACATCAGCATATGTACATTAAACTGACAATCCATATTTTTTTCAGTAAATTCATTTGAATTTTTTATTTCAGTTCTTTACTGAAAACTTTTGACATTAAGAACTCAAAATCCTATTCTATGGCCAAAAAAAAGTTATTCATAATTAATTATATTTCTAAAAATAACCTTGAAAGCAATGGTGTTGTTTTAGGCGGGCAATGATTTGGAGAAAAAATGATTCTATAGCCCATGCTCTTGACTTTTCGGATGGCAGGGGTGGATGCAGGATTTTTTTATGGGGGGGGGGCTCAAAATAGGTTGATACTATAAAGACAATTTAGGGGGGCGCGAAATAGGTTAATCCGATAAACTTGCGTTGAAGTCAAGTTTAATTAACGCAAACTTGGGTTATTTAAGTAAATTACACTACTTTAGACTACGCTAGGCGGTCACGTGCCCCCCCTTTCCCCCTCCCCCTGGATCCACTACTGTCGGATGGAGATCCATCTTGCCCCCCCCCCTCCGCCATAAAGTGTTGTAGCTACATCCCTGCTTGAGAGCTCCGATTCAACTTTGTAATTCCCAGTAATTTTAACATGACTGATAATAAGGTACTTTTTAACATGAGAAGAATTATTATTGTAAGTCAGTCATCTTTCGAGCTTAAATTATTACTAGATGCCCACCTATGTATGTATTTATAATTAGTCAAGAAAATGTGTCAAAAACGGTATTAATTTAATTTCTTTTTCATATAAATTTTTCAATTGTGTTATAATTCCGCATTCACAGAATTTTCATTCAAAATTTTCGAGGGAAATGCTACATTTTCGTCTAAATTACTATGGTGCAAAAACATAAGCAAAGCTAGTTCATTAGATTCGGCGCGTTTTTCGTCTATAAAAGCTTAGACATTAATAATTCGATGAGTCCAAAGACAATCTATCCTTCACAAAAACTTTAATTGCTTAGACTATTATCTATAGGTTTAGGTGTTTTCTCTTGGAAAATTCTCTAACTCCATAAAGAATACTCCCTGAGGAAAATTACCCCCTCTCCCAGTCACAGTTGAAAATATTTTTTTTTAATTTAATTTCGATATTTTTTTTTTTTTTAATTCATCCCCAGGCTTAACCAAGACATGATGTAACCAAGACTTAATCTGAATAGGGTTCTAAACCCAATGCTTTCTAAAAGCCAGAATATATTGCACTTTACTAAAAAATTTCAAATGAATTTACTGAAAAAAAATCTGCATTGTCAGTTTAATATACATATTTCTATTTCTTAAAGTTATAAAAGTGAAAATATTAAAAAGATTTTTTTTAAAGAATTGCTATATAAGAATTAAAAAGATAAAGAATATTTTTTTTTGCCATAGAATAAGATTTTGAGCTCACAGTGTCAAACGTTTTCAGTAAAGAGCTGAAAAAATTCAAATGAATTTACTGAAAAATGTATTCATAGTTAATTCTCTTTATAAAAATACTATTCAAAGCAGTGGCGTTGTTTCAGGCGGGCCATGATTTGGAGAAAAAAAGATTCTTTATCCCATGCTCTGGACTTTTCAGATTGATATCCCTCTCGCCCCCCCCCCTCCCTCAATAAAATATAGGAGCTTCATCCCTTCTTGAGAGCTCCGATTCAACTTTGTAATTCCCCGTATTTTTAACATGAATGCTTATAAGGTAATTTTTAACATGAGAAGAATTATTATTGTAAGTTAGTTATCTTTGGAGCTTAAATTATTATTACACGCCCACCAATGTATGTATTAATAATTAGTCAAGAAAAGGTGTCAAAAACGGTATTAATTTTTCAATTGTGTTTTTATTCCACATTCACAGAATTTTCATTCAAAATTTTCTAGGGAAATGCTACATTTTCGTCTAAATTACTACGGTACAAAAAATAAGCAAAACTAGCTCATTAGATTCGGCGCGTTTTTCGTCTTTAACAGCTTAGACATTAATAATTTGATGAGTCCAAAGACAATCTATCCTTCAAAAATACTTTACTTGCTTAGGCTATTATCTATAGGTATAGGTATTTTCTATTGGAAAATTCTCAAACCCCATTAAGTATACTCCCTGAGGAAAATTACCCCCTCCCCCAATCATAGTTGAAAATGCTTTTTTTAATTTAATTTTGATTGATTTATTTATTTTTTTTATTCATGCCCAGGCTTAACCAACACATGATGTAACCAAGACTTAATCTGAATAAGGTTCTAAACACTAGGCTTTCTAAAAGCCAAAATATAATTTATACTCTACTGAAAAAAAATTAATTGAATTTACTGAAAAAAATCTGCATTGTCAGTTTAATATACATATGCTGATATTTATTCCTTAAAATCTTAGTTAATTTTTTATTCCTTAAAGTTATAAAAGTGACAACATTAAAAAGAATTTTTCAAAGAATTGCTATATAAGAATTAAAAAGAAAAAGAACACATTTTTTTGGCCATAGAAAAGGATTTTGATCTCTTAGTTTTAAACGTTTTCAGTAAAGAACTGAAAAAATTCAAATGAATTTACTGAAAAAAATATGCATTGTCAGTTTAATGTACATATGCTGATATTTATTCCATAAAATCTTAATTAATTTTTGATTTCTTAAGGTTATAAAAGTGAAAACAATAAAAAAAAAATTTGAACAAAGTGCAAAATTATATTCTAGCTTTTAGAAAGCATTGGGTTTAGAACCCTACTCAGATTAGTTTCTGATCGTTTTGAGTTTGACATACTTTAATTTATGTTTGTTTTTGGGCTTCATTTTTTTATTGATTAAATAAAAAAAACAAGTTTTTTTAACTGAAAGTAAGGAACGACGTTAAAACTTAAAACGAACATAACTTAGTCCTTATTTGAAGGGGGCTGTCCCCTCCTCAACTCCTCGCTATTTAAGAAAAATTTTTTTTTTTTTTTAAAAAAATAGAGTTTTGATAAATTAAAACTTTATCGTAAAGTGCGAGGCTTTGAGGAGGGGACAGCCCCCTTCATATACGGACTAATTTCTGTTCGTTTTAAGTTTTAACGTCGTTCCTTACTTTCAGTTAAAAAACTTGTTTTTTTTATTTAATTTTTGAACGTTTTCGAATTAATGCAGGTTTTGATTTTGGCTCACCGTACATGAATAATTAAAACAAAATTTGCATATTATATTTGGTTAAATGGCTTTCTCGAAACTTGTTTAATTTTATTTACGAACGTTTTTATTAGTAATAAATATACGTAACTTAGAATTAACTTACGTAACGAACTTCTATATTCATAAATTTTTAACACGTATATTAGGGGGTTCGCCCCCTAGTCAATACCCTGCTCTTTAAACTATAGTTCGAATTTTTTTTTCCAGTTCTTTAAAAATGACCTCTTAATCACAATCAGTTGATCAGTTGAAAAACTTGTTTTTTTTTATTTAATTCCTGATCTTTCTCTTTAATAATGCTGGGAAATCCGGCGCCCCATTCATATCAATGTCCCTTACCCCATGAAAACGTCCTTCATGGAAAGATCCTTCCATATAGCCCCCCCCCCTCTCCATCCCCCACCAACCACAAAAAATCTCCACAGAAAAAGTCTGTATACTTCCAAATAACCAATACTATATGTTAACATTGAGTAAAGTTCATAACTTTCAGCCCTCCCCTGGGGACTTTGGGGGATCAAGTCATCCTAAAAGACATTTTTATCATATTTTCGACCATGCTGAACAAAATGGCTATCTCAAAATTTTGATCAGATGACTTTGGGAAAAAAATGAGAGTGGGAGGGGGCCTAGTGGCCCTCCATTTTTTTTGGTAAATTTAAATTGGCACTATAAATTTTATTTTCCGTTCGAATGTGCCCTCCAAGGATATTCTAGTACCACTGGGTGTATACAATCATCCCTTGGGAAAAGACACCAACAAACAAACAAACAAACAAACAAATAAACACGCATCCGTGTTATTTATTCTGGCAAAAAATGCAAAAATAAACATTTTTGTATTTAGGAGCTTGAAACCTCTACAGTAGGGGTCTCTGATACGCTGAATATGATGGTGTGATTTTCATTAAGGTTCTATAACTTTTAGGGGGTCTTTCCCCCTTTTTTCGAAAATCAGCCAAATATTCTCAGGCACGTAACTATTGATGGGTAAGATTAAACTTAATGAAACTTATATATTTGAAATCAGAATTAAAATCTGATTCTTTTGATGTATCTATTGGTATCAAAATCCCGTTTTTTAGAGTTTCGGTTACCATTGAGCCGGGTCGCTCCTTACTTACAGTTCGTTACCACGAACTGTTTGATACTGATTTGTGGTAGTTGTATGCTTGGTAGATTATTTGATTCTATTTTTGTTTATTTTTGGTTTAAGGGAGTTCTTTATTTTTTTTGAAAAACTTGTTTTGTGGAATTTTTTTTTTAATTAATCAGTTATAAAAAGGAACGTTTATAATTCAGGTAAATTAATCACAAAAACGTTTGGATTTTAAAGCCCAAGCTAAAGCTAAAATTCTTCTTCCTACTCGTCTTTGTGATCGTCCTCATCCTGTGTTGTTGCAGTGTTAGTACGTAACCCCTGTTTGCACTCCCCGCAGGCAAAGCTGCAGGGTAAACCGTTCCAATGGCAGCTGCATCTGATAGACTCACACCCACTGGTGCACTGGCACTGCACCATCTTCAGCAGATTTTCTGTTGCTGGTGAAGCATCTTTCATAAAGGGAAGATACATATTCCACGACGAAGAGAGGCACCAACCCCACTCTTTGGGCTTTAGCGAATCGGATATGTCTCACCACTTCATTATTTTCAAATAGCACTTCTAAAGGTGGTACTTTGCAGCGGCCAAAATCGGTGGAATCCGCTCTGCCTGAACGAAAGCATTTTAACTTGCAACCCGCATAGTAAATAACCGCACCTGGACATCCTTCAGGGTGTTCTCATTAATTTTTGATTTGTATATGTGGACCAAAGTATTCACTCCAGCTTCGGTGATCTCCTGGTGGCTAGATCCCGTTGTCATGAAGATTTTACAAGCATTTTTAAAAGTGACAATGAAACCACAGCTTGTTTCCCTACGCCGTGAAGTCCAAATGTTGTATCGAAGCCAGACATTGTGTGGCAATGGAGTAGATTTTCTGCTGCTTCGGTTCCTTGTTTGTTCTTGATCCTCTTTATGTCAGACACGCATAGGTTATTTTAATGCGCTTCTCTCTGCAGAAGGATATAATAATAATAAGATATTTATTTAAAAAAGATCACTATCACAAGCCCACAACGGGCCGAATTCGTACTTCGGAGTCTAAAATATAAATGGTTGCAATAAAACTGGCAAAATGAAAAAAAAAAAAACAACAACGAAATAGAAAAATAACAATGAGCAATAATTTAACAGTCAATAATTAAAACTGTAAAAAGTCAATTAAAAAGTTAAAAAGATAAAAACTGGTCAAACTAAACTTACACAAATACGATTCGGGAAAAGAATTAGAACGGACATAAAAAAAAGGAAGGGGGGAGGGGAGGGGGGAATAAGCGAAGATACACAAAAAAAGAGCGAGACATTAATGCAAATAAATTAAAAGGGACGCTGAGAAAATGTCAATAATTCAACTACAGTAAGTCAATAAAAGAGTTAAAAATTAAAAACTGGTCCAGAAGGGGGTGGAGGAGGGGACAAACAAAAATAAATAAACCCCACCAAAAAAGAACGAAAAATAAAATATATAAAAATAAAAGGGGGAACTGAAAAAAAAGGGGAGACAAGCAAATGAGTGCAACAACCTGGGCAGCACCATCAGCTAATAAATAAAAAAGAGGGGGAAAAGGAACCTCGTGGGACATTTTATTCATTTTTCTGTAAAAAATGGGACAAAAGTTCTTTCATATCTCAAAGCAACGCAGCAAATGGGGGAAAAAACAGGGATGGGATCAATAACTGATCGAGGCAGCCGTAATGTTGACGGGGATTGACGGTTGGGAAAACTACTTGCCCTCCGAGGGTTTGTTATGGCATTTTTTGCAAAACGGAGGCACAAATTATTTCTTCGTCTCTCGAGGGTCTCTAGTTTTGAAATTATTTGAAAAAAACTACGTTTTCTAAAGAGTTAAAGAGGCTGAGTCACAAGTTCGAACCTTAAACCGTACAGGGATTAGGAGGTACAGTTGGGGGGCTGCCTCCCCCCCCCCACAACCCCCGCTTTCGCAGCCTTTAAATAAAAACAAACAAGTTTTTTAAACTGAAAGTAAGGAGCGACATTAAAACTTAAAACGAACAGAAATTATTCCGTATATGAAAGGGGCTGTGCCATCCTCAACACCTCGCTCTTCATGCTAAAGGTTGACTTTCTCACAACTCTTTTTTTTTAAACAACAAAAACTTTAGCGTAAAGAGCGAGGCGTTGAGGAGGGCACAGCCCCTTTCATATACGGAATAATTTCTGTTCGTTTTAAGTTTTAATGTCGCTCCTTACTTTCAGTTTAAAAAACTTGTTTGTTTTTATTTAAATGCTGCGAAAGCGGGAAATTGGGGGGGGGGGGGCCCCAGCCCCCCAGCTGTACCTCCTAATCCCTGTACGTATTAAGGTTCGAACTTGTGACTCAGCCTCTTTAACTCTTTAGAAAACGTAGTTTTTTTCAAATAATTTCTGCACATTTTTGTACAGTTTATTACTTATTATTGCTTGACTAAATGCTAGCTGATCATGTCAGGAGTTAAAGTTGGGGGGCTGTCGCCCCCCAAACCCCCCCTCTTGAAGATTCTTGTGTTAAGGCTTTTAATTCCTGAATACTCAAATCAAATGCACAATAAGATTTCCTTTTTTCAACTTGTCTTCGAGCATGCGGGTATACGGCATGTTATCAAATCAGTGGAGACTTACCTGTAACCTGAAGGCCTACTGTGATATTCTTCTGGAGACGCCTGTTGAGCCGAAGGATTTAATAGATTGGACGAAAAAAAGAAAATGAGTTTCTTTTTTAAACTTTAAATTTAATATATAAAAAATTTCCCCTGACAGGGAATCGAACCCGGATCTCCCTCCTGACAGTCAGGAGTAGCGACCACTGTACCAGAGAGACACACGTTATATTATTTTTAGTCAGTGCAATCTATTTTTGACGCAAGCAAATTGCCACAAAACTTGAGATTTGGTTTTTGGAAAACAGAGAAGGGGTTATCGGATTGAGCTGAAATTTTTAGGATAAGCTCCCAGGCCCCAGGAAAGCTTATCCTCCAAATTGGCTCTTATAGGAAAACAAGGTTTTTCGTAAATGTAAATTCGGGGGAAAATTTTTTCGGTCTGAAAATATCAAAGGCCCTAACAGGTCGAATTCTGGTTTGAATGAGTCCTCATTCATCCGGATCCGTTGCCAACTGTGACCTGTAGGCGTGGCTAATAAAAAAAAGAGAAATGAACATTAAGTGGCTATATCTGGTTTTTGGAAAACAGGGAAGTAGTGATCGGATTTAGCTGAATTTTCGAAGATACGCTCCCAGGCCCGAGGAAAGCTTAACCTCTAATTTTCAGCCGAATAGGACACCGTTAAAGGGGGGCTGATGTGGGAGGGTCGAAACTTCCGGCCCAGTTTACCCCATGAAGATAAAGTCGGAGGAGGATGAAATTTTTCACGTGTCTTAGTTTGAGCTTAGGCTACAAATTGCAATCACCGCCGTCTCTCTGCGACCGCTAGGACCGGAAATCGCTTAACATTGTGGTGGGTTGCCTCTTTAAAGAGGCACAAGTGTACCTCCTTGATATTTAACAAATGCCAATATGGTATCTTGCCCTCTTTAAAATTAATTCTTAGAGCTCTCTTTTGGACATTTTCAATTTTTTGTGTTGCTTCATTTGAGAGGCCAGGATGCCACACAGGACAAGCGTACTCTAATATGGGACGCATAAAAGAAATGTATACTTGTAGTGAATGCGATTGGGGGCAACTAAATTTGTTTAAAAGTTTAAGGAGGGAAAACGAGGAGTTTGCTTGTCATAGGATATTATTTATATGGGCATCCCATTTCAAATTGGAAGAAATTGTAACACCAAGGAGTTTAAGAGAAGTGACAGAGGTTTCAGGAGGAATAGGAGCAAGAAAAAGGGGAGGGTATTTAAGGAAACTTATTGAGACTATTGTGGATTTAGAAGGGTTAACTGTCACGTCAAGGGAAGAGGCCTCACAGGCAATATCTTGGAGTATGCCCATTAGGTTGCTAAAGATGTTTTTATGACATATCTCTATAACTGTCAAGTCATCAACAAATTTCTACCTATTGTCATAAAGGATTGAAAGAGTGTTAATCATAAGAGAAAATAGGAGAGGGTCTAAAATAGTCCCCTGAGGAATGCCATTAAATATGGGGAGATGATCTGAGAAACAATTTAGATATGTAACTGCTTGAGATCTATTAGAGAGAAAAGAGGCAACAAGCTTAACAAGGAAAGTTTCAATGGGGAATTCATTTATAAGTTTATCTATGAGTAAATTGTGGTTAATCAAATCGAAAGCTTTTTGAAGATCAATAGAAATCAGATTAAGCCAAGTGTTATGTTTTTCAAGTAATTTACCCATGGTATCAACAAGATAAATCAGGTAATGAGAGGTTGACGTGGATTTGAGATCATCAAACTGTGTCAGATCAATGAGGGGGAAGACTTTCATCTTAAGCCAGTCTGCGGAAAAACTTTCATACAATTTTAAAAAAATTGAGGTGAGGGTAATAGGACGAATGCCACCAAAGCCAGGCTTCCCATTTTTCTTTTTGATTCGGGTAATACAGCCATGTTTCTAATATTGAGGGAACTGTCCAGATCCGGCAATTCCATTAAACAGGGTGGATAGGGGTTTTGAGAGGTAATCACTGAAAGCTTTAATCAGAGGAACAGGAATATCTAAAGGGGAATGCTTGATCGTTTTAGTTTTTCAATTTTTTTTACAACATCAAGTGGAGAAACATATGGGAGTGAATAAGGACCAGGAATATCTGAAAATGCGTAAGATGGTGGTGGGAGACTCTGGACAATAGAAGCCAGAAACTTATTGAGGTCATTATCTGTGGTATTTGGAGGTTCATTTATATTAAAATATAGTTGTTCTTGACTCTTGCCGGTAAGTTTTTTAATTTCAGAGTACCAGTTCTTTGGTTTATCATGGCGCAAGTATTTAATTTATTTTTATAGTAGGCTCGGGCAGCTTTTCTAAATTGACTTTTTAATTTCTTTCTTAACTTATTTGCTTCAGCTAAATTACCCCTGTTAAATAAGCTTATTTTCGTGCGGATTAACATTTTTATGTGATTGTTTATGTAAGGTTTATCAGTGGAGCATTTTCTGATTTTTTTTTTCTGGGAAACATAATGAGTAGGAATCAATTAGTTTTTTTGTGAAAAATCAAAATTTTGTCATCAAGGTTCTTAGAATTATAAAGGTCTGACCAACTTTCACTGGTCAGCCATGATCCAAAAGAAAAAAGGCCTGTGTCACTGAGGGCGGAAAACCCCAATGGAGGTAGTAAAGGAATGTTCAATGGCTGAAGAGGGAGAAAAAAGAAGACAATAGCGGTAACTGCCTCCTAATGGTGGCAGTGCTTGCGGGGAGTTGTAATGCTTACTCATGTTTGAACAAATAACATCCAGAGTGGTGTTACCTTTTGTTGTAGATATTATAACCAGTTGTTTAATATTAAGAGAGGTGCATATGGAGTTTATCCTCAGGTCATTCGCATCACCAAGTAAGCAAATACCAGCGTTCGGGTACTTTGATAACACAAAGTCAGCACTAAATAAAAGACGGCGGTTACAATTAAATTGAAAGGGCGGGGAAATACTTTCGGTCTAAGGCTAAGCCATAGAATTTCATCATAATCTGATAAGTTGAGGGTGGGAATGAGCTTAGGTTGGAGGTTATCTCGGAAAAAATATAATATACTATCCCCTTTTTTCCCGAGAGGGTGATCGGGAGGGCGAAGTTTTATAAACTGAGTATAATTGCGGATTTTTAGGAAATCTGGGTTCTGGGACTGAACCTCTGTCAAAGCAATAATATTAATTTTATGAATTTCAGAGATACCCTCGAGTTCGGTAAGTTTATCAAAATTCTGGCTGTCAGCATTGGTAAGTAGGAAAGTTGAAAATTTATACCGATTTGGGCACTGGGATTTTTTTTTCAATTCGGGATGGAGTTATTTGGGGTTGAAGTTTACGAGGAGGATGCTGTGGGTAAGGGGGTGGTTTTGAGGCATTATTAAAAGGCGGGAATGGACCGGGCTTGAGAGAAAAGGAGGACGGCGGACAAATTATGAGAATATTATTAAGTTGGGATGGAAATACGGTGGAATTCGTCTTACTATTTGAAGTTTTAGAAACTCTGCATGAGGGTGTTACCTGTGGATCGTTCACATGCATCAAGGTTGGCATGGTACAGCAGAAGGACTAATAGATCAATATCGTTCCCAGTCAAAATGGTCGACAAAGTTTCAGCACAACTGACTGTGGTTTGTACAATTAAGACATCGGCATCATTCTGAGCATGTAGACATTGACTTCCTGAGTTCTCCAGCCTCTCAGTTAGTAGGTCGATGAAGCGCTGTTTAATTTGGGACTTCTCAAAAATTCCTCCTTACTATTGACGATCTTCATGTTAGGAAAGAATTCAGTTCGTTCGACAAAACAACACTTTGGTATTCTTTAGCTATGTGCAATTTCTCGTTGTTTTTGCATCAATATAAGAATCAGAAACTACCACCGTCTGGCCAAAATTTCTTTTGACCTAATCTACATAAGATTCTGCCACCTTAGAATAGGCGGATCCTGCAGTCCATGGTATTTTGTTGACTAGCCAGTCATCGTCCAAAACTCTCTGGGAGGTTGGAAATCTCACTGGACAATTGATCCCTACAATTTTCATCAGTATATTTGTTAGAGAGGCTTTGTCAGCTGTCCTCACTACCTAGAACGAACTAAAAACCGATGGTGGAAAAGTACAAAGCTCGAGCGACAGAACCTCGTTCAAGTCCAAAACCACTGGTGCTAGCCACTGCGGCTAGACGCTGGAATATTAGAGCTGGTTTGACAATTTCTCTCGCTATCTATCACCACAGATAACTTCTCAGCTATAGTTACAACTTTCTCCTTTCTCCTGAAAGCGTATTTGTCAATTTCTTTCGCTTCAATATCCTTGAGAATCTTTTCTCCCACAGATTTTGCATTGTCTACGTTTATAGATGATGAAGTGCGGACATCAGTAGCCACATTTAATAGCTGTGAATTCTGTCTGAAGGATTCTAGGGGCTAAGTATTTGAACTACCTTTTCTATGTCCACCAGATCCTAGCTCTCTTTGAAGTTATCGCTTCTGCGTGATTTTCAATAGTCAACTCTGCAAGGCCTGTCAGGTTCTGCGTGCGTTTGTTAAGGAGAACCAAAGTAGGCATAGAAGATGTCCAAATTGTCTTCTGCAATCCCGTCATGCCTCTATCTCTCGTCAGACCACTACTCGGTTTAATTCTTCTTATTAACGTTTGTTTGATCACCAGATCAGGAGAAAGTACCGTCCAGTAATTTGCAATTCTCCGAATAAACAGGTATTCATGTAACATTCTGTACTGTATGGGTTATCTTTCCTCAACTGAAAATCAACTGCACGAACAGCCAAGTAGACTTCGTGTAAATATTTTGGCCGGAATCAACAAAATAAAGATGCAGTTCTAACAAAGTCAGTAGATAAAGCTCAAAATTGCCATTTCATTCAGATCTCAGGTTCTTTCTCAAGATTTCACGCAGGTCCAGATACTGAAACCAAAGACGGGCAGTTCTGGACTCAGATGATAGTTCTTTTACACTACGAAATACTTCCTGGATAAGCTCTGCTGCTTCCGACGCTTCGTCAATGGTATTTCCTTCAAGGAGCGAAGGGTACGCCAGCTGCGCCTTTTCAAGGGCATCTGGTAGTATGTCATTACCATCGAAAACTCTGCTATTCAGTTCCGATAATAAAAGGTTCGCATAAAGAGCTATCTCCAATAGAACATGACCTCGCACAGCACTAGAGATAGCTTTGCCTTGTAACATACTTCTTCAAGTGTTAGGCACGTATACTTGACTTATGATTTCCAACAATAGCAGATCTTAAAGGACTTTTGGTAGGCTCTGCATTGATGATACACTTCGCCTTCCAGTAAATCAGTTGGTTAAAGGCAATGACTAGAGTTTTTCCAGCTCGACTAGCGTGCTCGTTAGCATGTATAAGTGTAGAATAGTCACAGGACATCAGAACATCATTGATAATCAGAAATGAATATCTGCTTTTTTCTAGAATTGGAACCATAATTCTGAACAGTATTTCACATGCTCGCCAATCCCAGTTAATTCTTTTGTCTTTCTTTTTTCGGAAGTAAATAAAACAGCACAAATCTTTTATATGGCCTTGAACCCAGTCATGTAGCAACTACTATGGTAGATGGCTCCTGTAATTAGATCACCTAAAGAATGGTACTAACGAATGGAGACCAAAAACTGGAGGCGGAGGGGTATCTAGATTACTGGTTTGAAATTAAGCTGTTTGAGACTCATATTCTAAGGCGCCATTCCTAGGTTGATAGGTAATGGTGAATCGACCAAAAATGATTGAAATAACTTGTTCATATAGGTCAATTTTCACAACTTTTTTAGGTAAGATGAAGTGTTTGACTGAAATATGGAAATCTGAATTCATATTTGGAGTCAGCATGCTTGATTTGATACGAAACGACTATTTAAAGTAGACAATATTTATAAACACAAAAATTGATTTCTCCGCTCATTTTCCCCTGCAAGGGCAAATTAGGGACACTTGTGCAAGGGAGATTTTGGTGGATTTTGTTTGCGTAATTCAGCTGATTTTTCTAAACATTTTGGTGTAAAAAAAAATTGTGGCAATTTACCCGAGGTGGGACCATTTTTTTCGTATCTTTTCTCCATTACAGAGGCTAGAACACAATTTGGGAATTGGTGAAAGCGATTTGCCTTTGGAGCCATGTGTCTTGATTTGTTGTAACAACAACAGAATAATAGCACAAAATCAATTAAAATTTTTACATAGGAGCTATAGAAAATAATACTGGGGTCACCCCCTTCTCTCAAACCCCTAAACGGTTTGAGTAAAATTTATGTTTTATGAAACTAACATGCATTTTGAACAGCTTAGTTTTATATGTCAAAGCACTGACAGTAAGAAAGAAGAAAATCTAGTTGATACTGAAGATTACGTTAAGTTTTGTATGAACTCAATGGATGGTAATTTTTGGTCTTCCATGTGGCTGAAACTATCCTAAGCCCCATCCTGGGCTGCTTTTCAATATACATGTATCTTAATCCAACATTTAATTAAAAGAATCTTTTCGGGTTTTGTTTTGTTGTAATCGTTTTTGAATAAAGAAACGCATGTCATGGCCATGTAAAAAAAAACAAAAAAAACCTGTGTTTTGTTGTCTTATTAGATTTTTTTATTAACTTTTCATGTCTTGATGGAAGGTACCTTGAGACCCCCCAAACCAGGACCAGGATATTTAAAAGCCCTGAAAACTTTCAAGCTGATCATCGAAAAATAATTCGTGGTATGAGTCTATACAACCAAGTTTTAAAGTTACAATCTCTTGTCCATCATCACAGCCTTCTACGTCCAGTCTACTCGCAATAGAAGTTTTATTACGATCGGAGAAACAAAATTTAACTGTTTTTGAAAGTTGTAAACCAATTAACTTTCATTTTTCTAAATGTTTTCTCCTCTTAGGTTTGTTTTGCCCAGTGTATGTGCCCGATAGTAACAAGTGGTTCCTACAAGAAAAAAGAAAGAAATATGTCTTTTTCAAACGACAGTAAAGAGCAACATTAAAACTTATAACCAACAGAAATTATTCCGCACATGAGGAGGGCTGAGTCTTCTTCAATTCCTAATTCTTTATACAAAAGTTTTTATAGCACTTTAAAAATACTTCTCATGCAAATCAAACAGTCATTTTGTTTGAGCAATCGCTTTTGAAGAATTGGTAATTGGATTCTTTCGATGTATGTTATTGTTAAAAAAAGACAAAATTTTCAATTCAGTGACAGTAAGGAGCAAAACTACAGCTCAAAACGAACAGAAAATATTTCGTATATGAAGGGGTTGTCCCCCTCCTCTCTACCTTACTCTTTACATGAAAGTCTTTAACACTTTTAAAGAAACTTCATACTGTAATTAAATGGTCCTTGTGTTTCAAGAGCTATGCTTGTAAAATTGGGACAAATAGTCAGACTTTAGCGTAAAGAGCACGGTATGAGCACGGAGAAAAAAAAAGAGAAAAAAAAATTGCAGAAACCGTGAAAGAGGTTGCACAAGAAGTTGTGGGCTACAACAGGAAGAAGAAAGAGCAGTGGATATCTGAAAGTAGTTGGGATATTATTGATCAAAGGTCACAACTCAAAATCCTCGTAGATAAGTATCACCATAGCACGACTTGTTCTAGAGTATATGTAGATAACCTGAAAGCGCAGTACAAGCGTCTCCATAAGCAAGTCAAAGCAGCAACCAGGGATGATAAGAGGATTTACCTCGAAACTATGGCCGAACAGGCTGAGGCAGCCGCTAGACGGGGAGATAGCCGTACTGTGTATGCCATAACGAAGCAGTTAGTGGGTATTTCAAAGGCGTCGTCAACCCAAGTTGAAAGCAAAGATGGCATTTTATTAACCCAGACTGATGACATAGTCCGACGCTGGAAAGAGCATTTTAGCGAGGTACTAAATCAGATGCCTCCCACAACTACTTTAAATATCCCTGAAGAACCACTGTTCGATCTTGGAATATGTCCTGGACCTCTCATACTTATTGAAGTCAAGGAGGCCCTAAAGACTTTGAAAAACCGAAAGGCTGCAGGCAATGATGGCATATCACCAGAATTACTGAAGTACGGTAGAAGCGCCCTAGCCGAACCCATATTTGAACTTCTTTCCCGTGTTTGGGATGAAGAAAAAATCCCTAGTGAATGGTCGAAGGCAGTAATTGTAAAACTCTCCAAAAAGGGACAAAAGACTAAGTGTGATAATTTGAGAGGTATTGCTTTACAGTCTGTTGGCAGCAAAGTTTTGTGCCAAATAATTCTTAACAGGATTCAAAGTAAAGTGGAAAAAGTTCTGAGAGATGAGCAGCACGGATTCCGCCAGAATAGATCGTGTTGTGACCTGATATTTAGCCTGAGAGTCCTGCTGGATGAATCCAATGAATGGCAAGTTCAGCTACTTATAGTATTTATAGATTTTCTCAAAGCCTTCGACTCGATACATCGCGGAACCATATGGGAGATTTTAGTGCATTATGGAATTCCGACCAAAATTGTAAATATAATTGAAGCGCTATATCATGATATCATGTGCGCAGTACAGACAAAGGGTGGCCTAACGGAGTGGTTTTCTTTTCAGTCAGGTGTAAGGCAGGGCTGCATTCTATCACCAATACTGTTTGCCATAGTGATTGATTTTGTTATACGTGGATGCAGTTTTAGTGGCGGTCTACAATTAAATCCACTGAGAGAACTCAATGATGGTGATTTTGCTGACGATGTTGCGCTTAATACCCACGACCCAGAAGATATGCAACGCAACATTAATGAACTCGGTCGTATGGCAAATGCTGTCGGACTCTCCATAAATTCTAACAAGACCAAATCAATGTCGAATGCAGTCATACCTGACTTAGCCGAAGGACTTTTGGTTAAAAACAAGGAAATTGAGGCAGTGAGAGAGTTCAAGTATCTCGGCAGCATTCTTACGCAAGATGCCAATTCCGAAAGAGAAATACTGTGCCAAATAGCATTGGCTGGGTCTGCTTTAAGCTACCTTAGAAATGTTTGGAGAAATAATAAATACGCCCCGAAGTTAAAGCTTAAAATTTATTATAGCAATGTGTTCTCTGTCCTTATGTATGGCTGCGAAACTTGGAGCATCACTGCTCACCTAGAACGACAACTCCAGGCATTCGACAATAATTGCCTAAGGTATATCCTAAATATACCTTGGACAGAAAGAATACGAAATGATGAAATCTATCGTATGACAAATCACACCCCCATCCTTGATCTTATTAGAAAGCGGTGATGGATGTATTGGGGGCATATGGTGCGAATGGGGGAAGGAAGGCTGCCGCACGATGCATGGTGTTGGACACCCCCCGGTCTTCGAAAATCGGGGAGACCAAAAATGACCCTTGGCAGGTCGCTAATGAAGGAGGCGAAGCTGGCGAGGTCCTCGTTGGAGGAGCTATGGTTGAAGGCTCAGGACAGGTCATCGTGGCGAATCACTGTTGCTGCCTTATGCGCCCCCAGGCGTAGGAGGACCTAAGTAAGTAAGTAAGTCTAATTGAGGAGGAGGACAACCCCTTCATACACGGAAATCCAGTTTTAATGTTGATCCTTACTTTCAGTTAAACAAAACTTGTTATTTTATTTAGTTTCTGATCGTTTTCAAGTAATGCCGGTAGATTTGGCTCATTCTTAATGAAAAATCCCCCCCTGACGGAAAAATCTTCCATTGAACTTTCCTCCCATTTAAGATACATCCCCCTCCGTAAGATTCTCTTCGGACAGTTTCATCCTTACTGGAAATCCCCCCTCTCCCATAAAAATTCTTGTGGATTCAGCCTGAAAAATTTCCCTTGGCATGTTATCATTTGAAAGAGACTTTAGTTTCTAGTCGCTTCCTTGATCGCTCTGGAAATCCCCCCCTTCCGTGCATTTTTTTTCCCGGAAATCGAAACACGCTGAAAATTGCTCCCAGATAATTCCCCAGAACATCTCCTCATACAAAATTGAGGTGATAAAGAGAAAGTAAGACAAACATAAGAACTTCATATAGGAATTCCGTCCAATCCGTCAAGTGTAAAATTCCCCTGGAAGGTTCACCCCTAGAAATTTCCCTCCCCATGGAAAATTTTCCCTATGGAAACCCACCTCAAGCACAAAATCTCCCCGGTAAATGTCTGTATACTTCCCATTAACAAACAATA
The DNA here is from genome assembly GCF_049724085.1 of Artemia sp. Qi Xiang Cuo. Lineage (NCBI taxonomy): Eukaryota > Metazoa > Arthropoda > Branchiopoda > Anostraca > Artemiidae > Artemia > Artemia sp. Qi Xiang Cuo. Next base: position 84,161,225 of record NC_142799.1, on the reverse strand, counting down.
AAGATAAACAATAGGAGTAGAAAGGGGGGTGCTACTCCGAACACTCACCCCTGCTGCCACCTACAACTTTTTTTAACACCTAATATGGGTATAGAGTCATTACGGAGAACACGTGGTTAATGGGGTCAATGATATGGAACACCTGTGCTGTCAGTCATTAATCAAATTGTTTCCGGGGAAGTTAATTAATGTCTGACAGATGACGTCAAGTTATTTAATGTCTTTGGAGTTCGACCAGAATTGTTTCCAGGGCAAAGTTTAGATCACACGTGACAGCTGATGTCATGATTGATTGATTTGACACGAAAGGGGAATTAATTTGTTGTTTCTAAGGGGTATTATTGATTCACGAAAGGGGAATTAATTTGTTGTTTCCAAAGAGAATTGTTTCCGAGCGAATGTCTATATTAATGTCTTTGGAGCTCTACCAAGAGAATTGTTTCCGAGTGGATGTTTTGATCTTAGCGATGAATAGATTAGCGTGAGAATCAGGTTTCTTAGTAATTTCAAATGTGACAGCGCAGAAATGCCAAAACAAAAGGAACTCGCTGAAATTACGTTTAGGGGTTATTTGGGCGAAACCGTTTTAGACATCTTAGGGAATTATTTCGGCGAAACAGTTAGAGACATTTTAAAAGATGATTTTAGAAGATGTTTTAGAAGAGGTTTTGAGTGTGGTCGTTATAGTAAACAAGTTGTATTTGAACAGTGTTGTGAGGTCCTCTACCACAACCCCAAAGGGTTCCGATCCCCCCACACCCCAACCCCCAAGGTAGCCCCCCGTCCTCAAATGTTATCCGGGCTCCCAAAGGGCCCCCGGTGCCCCAAAGGCTCCGGAGCCCCCAATTTAAGACTTTTTTAAGGCTTTATTATATCTTTTCAGATCAAATTATTATTTTAGGGAATAATTTCGGCAAAACACTTAGAGACATTTTAAAAGATGATTTTTGAAGAGATTTTAGAGGAGGATTTGAGGGTGAAACTCTATGGTCGTTATAATACACAAGTTCCATTTGAACAGTGTCGTGAGGTCCTCTACCCCAACCCCGAAGGGTTCCAATACCCCAACCCCCAACCCCCAGGCAGCCCCCCGTCCACCAACGTCCCCCAAGCCCCCAAAGGACCACCCCGCCCTCGAGGGCCCCCCCAGACCCACAAAGGCCCTCCCCGGGCCCCGTCTTTCGTTGATGTGTGTTGTCTGAAACCTATGATTTGGGGTGTATGGGTTGCTATTTTTGACTTTTCTGAGTTGGATTTCTTAGTCTTTCATAGGTATGTGTTGTCTGAAATCTATGATTTGGGATGGGTGGTTTGCTATTTTGACTTTCCTGAGCTGGATTTCTTACCCTTTCATAGGTGTGTGTTGTCAGAAAATTATGATTTGGGATGTGTAGTTTGCTAGTTGGACTTTTCAGAGCTAGGATTCTTAGTCTCTCATAGGCGTTCGTTGTCTGAAACCTATAGTTTGGGATGAATAGTTTGCTATTTCAGACTTTTGTGAGCTAGGTTTTCTACTATTTTTTAGGCTTGTGTTGTCTGAAAATTATTATTTGGGTTACGTTAAGTGCTTATTCGGGCTTTTTTGAGCTAGATTTCTTAGTCTTTCTATGATGTGGGTTTTCTGATAAATATGATTTGAGATTGGTGGTTTGAAATTTTTGACTTTTCTGAGCTGGATTTCTGAGCCGTTCATAGGTGTGTGTTGTCTGAAACTTATGATTTGGGATGGTTAATTTGCTATTTCCGGCTTTTATTAGCTAGGTTTCTTAGCCTTTCATAGGTGTGTGTTGTCAAAAAATTATAATTTGGGATGTGTAGTTTGCTATTTGGACTTTTCAGAGCTAGGATTCTTAGTCCCTCATAGGTGTTTGTCGTCTGAAACCTATAGTTTGGGATGAGTAGTTTGCTATTTCAGGCTTTTATGAGCTAGGTTTCTTAGCCTTTCGTAGGTGTGTGTTGACTGAAACTTATGATTTGGGATATGTAAATTACTATTTCGGGCTTTTCTAAGCTAGATTTCTTAGTCTTTCGTTGGTGTGTGTTGTCTGAAACCTATGATTTGGGATGTGTGGGTTGCTATTTTTTTAATTTTATGAGCTAGTTTTCTTAGACTTTAATAGGTGTGTGTTGACTGATACCTAGGATTTACGACGAGTGGTTTGCTATTTTTGACTTTTCTGAGCTAGATTTCTTAGCCTTTCATAGGTGTGTGTTGTCAGAAAATTATGATTTGGGATGTGCAGTTTGCTTTTTGGACTTTTCAGAGCTATGATTCTTAGTCTCTCATAGGAGTTTGTTGTCTGAAACTTCTAGTTTGAGATGAATAGTTTGATATTTCAGGATCTTCCAAGATAAGGTTTCATAGTATTTTGTAGGTAAATGCTGTCTAAAAATTATTATTTTGGTTATTTAAATTAATATTTCGGGCCTTTCTTAGCTAGATTCCTTAGTCTTTCGTTGGTGTGTGTTGTCTAAAAACTTTGATTTGAGATGGTAGAATTACTATCTTTGACTTTTCTGAACTGGATTTTTTAGCCCTTCATAGGGGTGTGTTGTCTGAAACTTATGATTTGGGAGGTGTATTTTGCTTTTTTGACTTTTCAGAGCTAGGATTCTTAATCTCTCATAGGTGTTTGTTGTCTGAAACCTATAGTTTGGGATGAATAGTTTGCTATTTCAGGCTTTTTTGAGCTAAGGTTTCCCAGTATTTCGTAGGTGAATGTTGTCTGGAACTTATGATTTGGGTTATGTAAATTACTATTTCGGGCTTTTCTAAGCTAGATGCCTTAGTCTTTCGTTGGTGTGTGTTGTCTGAAACCTATGATTTGGGATGGGTGGATTGCTATTTTTTGACTTTTCTGAGCAGGATTTCTTAGCCTTTCATAGGTGTGTGTTGTCTGAAACCTATGATTTGGGATGGTTAATTTGGTATTTTTTACTTTTCTGAGCTAGATTTCTTAGCCTTTCATAGGTGTGTGCTGTCAGAAAATTATGAGTTGGGATTTGTAGTTTGCTTTTTGGACTTTTCAGAGCTAGGATTCTTAGTCCCTCATAGGTGTTTGTTGTCTGAAACCTTTAGTTTGGGATGAGTAGTTTGCTATTTCAGGCTTTTCTGGGCTAAGGTTTCTTAGTATTTCATAGGTGTGTGTTTTCTGAAACTTATGATTTGAGGTGTGTAATTTGCTATTTCCGACTTTTCATAACCAGATTTCTTAGTCTTTTGTAGGTTTGTGGTTTGGAATGTGTGGGTTGCTATTTTTTTACTTTTCTGAGCGGGATTTCTTAGCCTTACGTAGGTGTGTATTGACTGAAACCTATGATTTGGGAAATTAGTGGTTTGCCATTTTTGACTTTTCTGAGCTAGATTTCTTAGCCTTTCATAGGTGTGTGCTTTCAGAAAATTATGATTTGGGAGGTGTAGTTTGCTTTTTGGACTTTTCAGAGCTAGGATTCTTAGTCCCTCATAGGTATTTGTTGTCTGAAACTTCTAGTTTGGGATGAGTAGTTGGCTATTTCAGGCTTTTCTGAGCTAAGGTTTCTTAGTATTTCGTAGGTGAATGTTGTCTGAAACTCATGATTTGGGATATGTAAATTGCTATTTCGGGCTTTTCTGAGCTGGATCTCTTAGCCTTTCATAGGTGTGTGTTGACTGAAACCTATGATTTGGGATGAGTTGTTTGCTATTTTTGACTTTTCTGAGCTAGATTTCTTAGCCTTTCATAGGTGTGTGTTGTCAGAAAATTATGATTTGGGATGTATAGTTTGCTTTTTGGACTTTTCAGAGCTAGGATTCTTAGTCTCTCATAGGCGTTTGTTGTCTGAAACTTCTAGTTTAGGATGAATAGTTTGCGATTTCAGGCTTTTCTGGGCTAAGGTTTCCTAGTATTTCGTAGGTGAATGTTGTCTGAAACTTATGATTTGGGATATGTAAATTACTATTTCGGGCTTTTCTAAGCTAGATTTCTTAGTCTTTCGTTGGTGTGTGTTGTCTGAAACTTATGATTTGGGATGGGAGGATTGCTATTTTTGACTTTTCTGAGCTGGATTTCTTAGCCTTTCATAGGTGTGTTTTGTCTGAAAAATATGATTTGGGATGGCTAATTTGCTATTTTTGACTTTTCTAAGCTAGGTTTCTTAGCGTTTAATAGGTGTGTGTTGTCATAAAATCATGATTTGGGATTTGTAGTTTGCTTTTTGGACTTTTCAGAGCTAGGATTCATAGTCCCTCATAGGTGTTTGTTGTCTGAAACCTATAGTTTGGGATGAGTAGTTTGCTATTTCAGGCTTTTCTGAGCTAAGGTTTCTTAGTATTTCGTAGGAGTGTGTTGTCTGAAACCTATGATTTGAGGTGTGTAATTTGCTATTTCCTACTTTTCATAGCCAGATTTCTTAGTCTTTCGTAGGTGTGTGTTGTCTGAAACCTATGATTTGGATTGTGTGGGTTGCTATTTTTTGACTTTTCTGAGCTGGATTTCTTAGCCTTTCGTCGGGGTGTGTTGACTGAAACCTATGATTTGGGATGAGTGGTTTGCTATTTTTGACTTTTCTGAGCTAGATTTCTTAACCTTTCATAGGTGTGTGCTTTCAGAAAATTATGATTTGGGAGATGTAGTTTGCTTTTTTGGACTTTTCAGAGCTAGGATTCTTAGTCCCTCATAGATGTTTGTTGTCTGAAACTTCTAGTTTGGGATGAGTAGTTGGCTATTTCAGGCTTTTCTGAGCTAAGGTTTCTTAGTATTTCGTAGGTGAATGTTGTCTGAAACTTATGATTTGGGATATGTCAATGACAATTTCGGGCTTTTCTAAGCTAGATTTCTTAGTCTTTCGTTGGTGTGTGTTGTCTAAAACCTATGATTTGGGCTGGGTGTGTCGCTATTTTTTTTAATTCTATGAGCTGGGTGTATTATCCTTTCATTTGTGTGTGTTGACTGCAAACTATGATTTTGGATGAGTGGTTTGCTATTTTTGACTTTTCTGAGCTAGGTTTCTTAGCCTTTCATAGTTGTGTGCTGTCAGAAAATTATGATTTGGGATTTATAGTTTGCTTTTTGGACTTTTTAGAGCTAGGATTCTTAGTCCCTCATAGGCGTTTGTTGTCTGAAACCAACAGTTTGGGATGAGTAGTTGGCTATTTCAGGCTTTTCTGAGCTAAGCTTTCTTAGTATTTTGTAGGTGTGTGTTGTCTGAAACTTATGATTTGAGGTGTGTAATTTGCTATTTCCGACATGATAAATTCTATTTCCCCAAAATAATATAAAAAGTTTCCACTTCAGTTCAGATTTTTCTCAAAGAGATGAAAAAATTTTAAATACTGTTCCAAATTTTTCAAAGAAGATAGAAAAGTTCAAGTTCTCTTCTGAATTTTACCAAAGAACACAATTCAATTTTAAATTCTACAGAGAAAATAAAAATCTTACACTTCATTTTTAAGTTGACCAAGACATAAAAAATTTAAAGTTTAGCTAAAATTTTTCCGTAGAATATAGGAAAAGTTATACTATGATTTGTGATTATTTTCCATGAAGATAAAAAGTTTCACTTTAATTCTAAATTTTCTTAAATTCAGTTCCGACTTTTCTTAAAGAGATGAAAAAATTTAAAATACTGTTCCAAATTTTTCATAGAAAATAGAAAAGTTCAAGTTCTCTTTTGAAATTAACCAAAGAACACAATTCAATTCTAATTTCTCTAGAGAAAATAAGAATCTTCCACTTCAGTTTCAAGTTCACCAAGACATAGAAAATATAAAGTTCACTTCTAAATTTTTCCGTAGAAGATATGAAAAGTTATACTATGATTGTGATTATTTTCCATGAAGATAAAAAGTTTCACTTTAATTCTAAATTTTCTTAAATTCAATTCCGACCTTTCTCAAAGAGATGAAAAAATTTAGAGTTCTGTTACAATTTTTTTTTCCGGAAGAAGAACAGTTCAACTTCGATTCTGAATTTTCTCAATGAAAATGAAATAAGTTATTGATCAAATCTATTTTCCCAAATAATATAAAAATTTCCACTTCAGTTCAGATTTTTTCTCAAAGAGATGAAGAAATTTAAAGTTCTGTTCCAAATTTTTCATAGAAGATAGGAAAAGTTATACTTTGATCGTGAATATTCAAGTTCTATTCTGAATTTTACCAAAGAACACAATTCAATTCTAATTTCCCCAATAAAAAATTTAAAGTTCAGTTCTAAATTTTTCCGTAGAAGATAGGAAAAGTTATATTATGATTGTGATTATTTTCCATGAAGATAAAAAGTTTCACTTTAACTATAAATTTTCTTAAATTCAGTTCCGACTTTTCTCAAAGAGATGAAAAAATTTAAAGTTCTGTTCCAAATTTTTCATAGAAGATAGGAAAAGTTATACTTTGATTGTGAATATTCTTCATGAAGATAAGGAGCTCCACTTTAATTCTGGCTCCACTTTAATTCTGAGTTTTCTTGAAGAACAGCAAAATGTACAAGTTCTCTTCTGAATTTTCTTAGAGAAGAGAAAAAAAGTTATCTCAATTCTGAAATTTACCAATGAAAATGAATAAGCTTTCATTTCAGTTCCTAATTTCTCAAAGACATAAAAAATTTAAAGTTCAATTCCAAATTTTTCCATAGAAGATAGGAATGGCTATACTATGATTGTGATTATTTACCATGAAGATAAAAAGTTTCACTTTATTTCTAATTTTTCTTTAATTCAGTTCATTCATCTAACCACCAAAAACAATAGGCTAGGTTAGGTATATATAAATATTAATAATTAATTATAAACATTTCTCCATGTTTAAGTTAGGTTAGGTTAGGTTAACTTATCATGAGCGCTCATGATAAGCTAAGCTAACTTAAACATGGTAAAAAGATTTAATTAGGCTAGGTTAGGCTAGATTAAGTTAGGTTAGGTTAGGTTAGATTAGGTTAGATTAAGTTAGGTTAGGTTAAGTTAGGTTAGGTTAGGTTGGATTAAGTTAGGTTAGGTTAAGTTAGATTAAGTTAGATTAAGTTAGGTTAGGTTATGTTAGATTAAGTTAGGTTAGGTTAAGTTAGGTTAGGTCTGGTTAACCTACGCACGCGCGTACGTAGGTTAACCAGTCCTAACCTAACTTAACCTAACCTAACTTAATCTAACATAACCTAACCTAACTTAACCTAACCTAACTTAATCTAACTTAACCTAACCTAACTTAACCTAACCTAACCTAACTTAACCTAACCTAACTTAATCTAACCTAACCTAACCTAACTTAACCTATACTAACTTAATCTAGCCTAACTTAACCTAATTTAATCTTTTTACCATGTTTAAGTTAGCTTAGCTTATCATGAGCGCTCATGATAAGTTAACCTAACCTAACCTAACTTAAACATGGAGAAATGTTTCTAATTATTTATTAATATTTATTTATACCTATCCTAACCTAGCCTATTGTTTTTGGTGGTTAGATGAATGAACTGAAGTTAAGAAAAATCAGAGTTAAACTGAAACTTTTTATCTTCATGGTAAATATTCACAAACATAGTATATCCATTACTATCATCTATGTAAAATTTTGGAATTTAACTTAAAATGTTTTATATCTTTGAGAAATTAGGAACTGATATGAAAGCTTATTCATTTTCATTGGTGAATTTCAGAATTGAGCTAACTTTTTTTCTCTTCTCTAAGAAAATTAAGATGAGAACTTGTACAATTTGCAGTTCTTCAAGAAAATACAGAATTAAATTGAAGCCAGAATTAAAGTGGAGCTCCATATCTTTCTGAAGAATATTCACAATAATGTATAACTTTTCCTATCTTCTATGAAAAATTTGGAACAGAACTTAAAATTTTTTCATCCCTTTGAGAAAAGTGGGAACTGAATTTAAGAAAATTTATAATTAAAGTGAAACTTTTTATCTTCATGGAAAATAATCACACTCATAGTATAACTTTTCCTATCTTCTACGGAAAAATTTAGAACTGAACTTTAAATTTTTTATTGGGGAAATTAGAATTGAACTGTATTCTTTGGTAAAATTCAGAATGGAGCTTGAATATTCACGATCAAAGTATAAAATTTCCTATCTTCTATAAAAAATTTGGAACAGAACTTTAAATTTCTTCATCTCTTTGAGAAAAAATCTGAACTGAAGTGGAAATTTTTATATTATTTTGGGTAAATAGAATTGATCAATAACTTATTTCATTTTCATTGAGAAAATTCAGAATCAAAGTTGAACTGTTCTTCTTCCGGAAAAAAAAATTTGGAACAGAACTTTAAATTTTTTCATCTCTTTGAGAAAGGTCGGAATTGAATTTAAGAAAATTTAGAATTAAAGTGAAACTTTTTATCTTCATGGAAAATAGTCACAATCATAGTATAACTTTTATTGTCTTCTACTGAAAAATTTAGAAGTGAACTTTATATTTTCTGTGTCTTGGTGAACTTGAAACTGAAGTGGAAGATTCTTATTTTCTCTAGAGAAATTAGAATTGAATTGTGTTCTTTGGTAAAATTCAAAAGAGAGGTTGAACTTTTCTTCTTCCGTGAAAAATTTGGAATAGAACTTTAAATTTTTTCATCTCTTTGAGAAAAGTCGGAACTGAATTTAAGAAAATTTAAAATTAAAGTGAAACTTTTTATCTTCATAGAAAATAATAACAAATCATAGTATAACTTTTCCTATCTTCTACGGAAAACTTTTAGCTAAACTTTAAATTTTTTATGTCTTGGTGAACTTAAAACTGAAGTGGAAGCTTTTTATTTTCTCTGGAGAAATTAGAATTGAATTGTGTTCTTTGGTAAAATTCATAAGAGAACTTGAACTTTTTTATCTTCTTTGAAAAATTTGGAACAGTATTTTAAATTTTTTCCTCTCTTTGAGAAAAATCTGAACTGAAGTGGAAACTTTTTATATTATTTGGGGAAAAAGAATTGATCATGTCGGAAATAGCAAATTACACACCTGAAATCATAAGTTTCAGACGACACACACCTACGAAATACTAAGAAACCTTAGCTCAGAAAAGCCTGAAATAGCCAACTACTCATCCCTAACTGTTGGTTTCAGACAACAAACACCTATGAGGGATTAAGAATCCTAGCTCTGAAAAGTCCAAAAAGCAAAGTACAAATCCCAAATCATAATTTTCCGACAGCACACACCTATGAAAGGCTAAGAAACATAGCACAGAAAAGTCAAAAATTGCAAACCACTCATCCCAAATCATAGGTTTCAGTCAACACACACCTATGAAAGGCTAAGACATCCAGCTCAGAAAAGTAAAAAAAAATAGCAACCCACACATCCCAAATCATAGGTTTTAGTCAACACACACCAACGAAAGACAAGAAATCTAGCTTAGAAAAGCCCGAAATAGTAATTTACATATCTCAAATCATAAGTTTCAGACAACATTCACCTACGAAATACTAAGAAACCTTAGCTCAGAAAAGCCTGAAATAGCCAACTACTCATCCCAAACTAGAAGTTTCAGACAACAAACATCTATGAGGAACTAAGAATCCTAACTCTGAAAAGTCCAAAAAAGCAAACTACACCTCCCAAATCATAATTTTCTGAAAGCACACACCATAGAAAGGCTAAGAAATCTAGCTCAGAAAAGTCAAAAATAGCAAACCACTCATCCCAAATCATAGGTTTCAGTCAACACACCCCTACGAAAGGCTAAGAAATCCAGCTCAGAAAAGTCAAGAAATAGCCACCCACACAATCCAAATCATAGGTTTCAGACAACACACACCTACGAAAGACTAAGAAATCTGGCTATGAAAAGTCGGAAATAGCAAATTACACACCTCAAATCATAGGTTTCAGACAACACACACCTACGAAATACTAAGAAACCTTAGCTCAGAAAAGCCTGAAATAGCAAACTACTCATCCCAAACTATAGGTTTCAGACCACAAACAATAATGAGGGACTATGAATTCTAGCTCTGAAAAGTCTAAAAAGCAAACTACAAATCCCAAATCATAATTTTCTGACAGCATACACATATGAATGGCTAAGACATCTATCTCAGAAAAGTAAAAAATAGCAAATTAACCATCACAAATCCTATGTTTCAGACAACACATACCTATGAATGACTAAGAAATCCAGCTCAGAAAAGTCGAAAATATAAATCCACTCATCCCAAATCATAGGTTTCAGACAACACACACCAGCGAAAGACTAAGACATCTAGCTCAGAAAAGACCGAAATAGTAATTTACATACCCCAAATCATAAGTTTCAGACAACATTCACCTACGAAATACTAGGAAACCTTAGCCCAGAAAAGCCTGAAATCGCAAACTATTCATCCCAAACTAGAAGTTTCAGACAACAAACGCCTATGAGAGACTAAGAATCCTAGCTCTGAAAAGTCCAAAAAGCAAACTACACATCCCAAATCATAATTTTCTGACAACACACACCTTTGAAAGGCTAAGAAATCTAGCTCAGAAAAGTCAAAAATAGCAAACCACTCATCCCAAATCATAGGTTTCAGTCAACACACACCTATGAAAGGCTAAGAAATCAAGCTCAGAAAATCCAAAAAGTAGCAACCCACACATCCCAAATCATATGTTTCAGACAACACACACCTAAGAAAGACTAAGAAATCTAGCTTAGAAAAGCCAGAAATAGTAATTTACGTATCCCAAATCATAAGTTTCAGTCAACACACACTTACGCAAGGCTAAGAGACCTAGCTCATAAAAGCCTGAAATACCAAACTATTCATCCCAAACTATTGGTTTCAGACAACAAATACCTATGATGAACTACAAATCATAGTTCTGAAAAGTCCGAATAGCAAAGTAAACATCCCAAACCATAATTTTCTGACAACACACACCTATGAAAGGCTAAGAAACCTAGCTAATAAAAGCCGGAAATAGCAAATTAAGCATCCCAAATTATAAGTTTCAGAAACCACTCACCTTTGAACGGCTAAGAAATCCAGCTCAGAAAAGTAAAAAATATCATTCCACCCATCCCAAATCATAGGTTTCAGACAATACACATCAACGAAAGACTAAGAAATCTAGCTCAGAAAAGCACGAAATAGTAATTTACATATCCCAAATCATAAGTTTCAGACAACAAACACCTACGTAATACTAGGAAACCTAGCTCATAAAAGCCTGAAATAGCAAACTATTCATCCCAAACTATGCGTTTCAGACAAAAGACGTCTATGAGAGACTAAGAATCCTAGCTCTAAAAAGTCCAACTAGCAAACTAAACATCCCAAATCATAATGTTCTGATAACACACACCTATGAAAGGGTAAGAAATCAAGCTCAAAAAAGTCAAAAATAGCAAACCACCCATCCCAAATTATAGGTTTCAGATAACACATACCTATGAAAGACAAAGAAATCCAACTCGGAAAACCCCAAATAGTAATTTACATATCCCAAATCATGAGTTTCAGACAACATTCACCTACGAAATACTAAGAAACCTTAGCTCAGAAAAGCCTGAAATAGCCAACTACTCATCCCAAACTAGAAGTTTCAGACAACAAACACCTATGAGGGACTAAGAATCCTAGCTCTGAAAAGTCCAAAAGGCAAACTACACCTCCCAAATCCTAATTTTCTGAAAGCACACGCCTATGAAAGGCTAAGAAATCTAGCTCAGAAAAGTCAAAAATGGCAAACTACTCATTTCCCAAATCATATGTTTCAGTCAACACACACCTACGAAAGGCTAAGAAATCCAGCTCAGAAAGGTAAAAAAATAGCAACCCACACATCGCAAATCATAGGTTTCAGACGCCACACACCTACGAAAGACTAAGAAATCTAGTTATGAAAAGTCGGAAATAGCAAATTACACACTTCAAATCATAAGTTTCAGACAACACACACCTACGAAATACTAAGATACCTTAGCTCAGAAAAGCCTGAAATATCAAACTACTCATCCCAAACTATAGGTTTCAGACAACAAACACCTATGAGGGACTAAGAATCCTAGCTCTGAAAAGTCCAAAAAGCAAACTACACATCCCAAATCATAATTTTCTGACAACACACACCTATGAAAGGCTAAGAAATCTAGCTCAGAAAAGTCAAAAATAGCAAATTAACCATCCCAAATCATAGGTTTCAGACAACACACACCTATGAAAGGCTAAGAAATCCAGCTCAGAAAAGTCAAAAAATAGCAATCCACCCATCCCAAATCATAGGTTTCAGACAACACACACAAACGAAAGACTAAAGCATCTAGCTTAGAAAAGCCCGAAATAGTAATTTACATATCCCAAATCATAAGTTTCAGACAACATTCACCTACGAAATACTAGGAAACCTTAGCTCAGAAAAGCCTGAAATAGCCAACTACTCATTCCAAACTAGAAGTTTCAGACAACAAACACCTATGAGGGACTAAGAATCCTAGCTCTGAAAAGTCCAAAAGGCAAACTACACCTCCCAAATCATAATTTTCTGAAAGCACACGCCTATCAAAGGCTAAGAAATCTAGCTCAGAAAAGTCAAAAATGGCAAACCACTCATTCCCAAATCATAGGTTTCAGTCAACACACACCTACGAAAGGCTAAGAAATCCAGCTCAGAAAAGTCAAAAAATAGCAAACCACTCATCGCAAATCATAGGTTTCAGACGCCACACACCTACGAAAGACTACGAAATCTGATTATGAAAAGTCGGAAATAGCAAATTACACACCTCAAATCATAAGTTTCAGACAACACACACCTATGAAATACTAAGATACCTTAGCTCAGAAAAGCCTGAAATAGCAAACTACTCATCCCAAACTATAGGCTTCAGACAACAAACACCTATGAGGTACTAACAATCCTAGCTCTGAAAAGTCCGAAAAGCAAACTAAAAATCCCAAATCATAAGTTTCAGACAACACACACCTATGAAAGGCTAAAAAACCCAACTCAGAAAAGTCAAAAATAGCAAATTAACCATCCCAAATCATAGGTTTCAGACAACACACACCTACGAATGGCTAAGAAATCCAGCTCAGAAATGTCAAAAAATAGCAATCCACCCATCCCAAATCATAGGTTTCAGACAACACACACCAACGAAAGACTAAGGCATCTAGCTTAGAAAAGCCCGAAATAGTAATTTACATAACCCAAATCATAAGTTTCAGACAACATTCACCTACGAAATACTAGGAAACCTTAGCTCAGAAAAGCCTGAAATAGCAAACTATTCATCCCAAACTAGAAGTTTCAGACAACAAACGCCTATGAGAGACTAAGAATCCTAGCTCTGAAAAGTCCAAAAAGCAAATTACACATTGCAAATCATAATTTTCTGACAACACACACCTATGAAAGGCTATAAAATCTAGCTCAGAAAAGTCAAAAATAGCAAACCACTCATCCCAAATCATAGGTTTCAGTCAACACACACCTATGAAAGGCTAAGAAATCTAGCTCAGAAATTAAAAAAATAGCAACTCACACATCCCAAATCATAGGTTTCAGACAACACACGCCAACGAAAGACTAAGAAATCTAGCTTAGAAAAGCCCGAAATAGTAATTTACATATCCCAAATCATAAGTTTCAGTCAACACACACCTACGAAAGGCTAAGAAACCTAGCTCATAAAAGCCTGAAATAGCAAACTATTCATCCCGAACTATTGCTCTCCGAAAAAAATCTCTTATGAGAGACTAAGAATCTTAGCTCTGAAAATACCAGATAGCAAACTACAAATCCAAAATCATAATTTTATGGCAAGACACACCTATGACAGGCTAAGATCCCTAGCTAATAAAAGCCAGAAATAGCAAATTAACCATCCCAAATCATAAGTTTCAGACAAAACACACCTATGAACGGCTAAGAAATCCAGCTCAGAAAAGTCAAAAATAGCAATCCACCCATCCCAAATCATAGGTTTCAGACAACACACACCAACGAAAGACTAAGAAATCTAGCTCAGAAAAATCCGAAATAGTAATTTACGTATACCAAATCATAATTTTCAGACAACACACACCTACGAAATACTAGGAAACCTAGCTCATAAAAGGCGGAAATAGCAAACTATTCATCCCAAACTATAGGTTTCAGACAACAAACGCCTATGAGAGACTAAGAATCCTAGCTCTGAAAAGTCCAACTAGCAAACTACACATCCCAAATCATAATTTTCTGACAACACACACCTATGAAAGGGTAAGAAATCCAGCTCAGGAAAGTCAAAAATAGCAAACCACCCATCCCAAATCATAGGTTTCAGACAACATATACCTATGAAAGACTAAGAAATCCAACTCAGAAAAGTCAAAAATAGCAACCCATACACCCCAAATCATCTGTTTAAGACAACGCACATCAACAAAAGAAGGGGCCCGGGGAGGGCCTTTGAGGGTCTGGGGGGGCTCTTGAGGGCGGGGTGGTCCTTTGGGTGCTTGGGGGACCTTTGAGGACCGGGGGCTTCCTTAGGGTTTGGGGTAGGGGGATCGGAACCCTTTAGGGTTGGGGTAGAGGACCTCACGACACTGCTCAAATGGAACTTGTGTATTATAACGACCATAGAGTTTAACCCTCAAATCCTCTTCTAAAATCTCTTCAAAAATCATCTTTTAAAATGTCTCTAACTGTTTCGCCGAAATAATTCCCTAAAATAACAATTTGTTCTGAAAAGATATAATAAAGCCTTAAAAAAGTATTAAAATGGGGGCTCAGGAGCCTTTGGGGCACTGGGGGCCCTTTGGGAGCCCGAAGAACCTTTTAGAACCGGTGGCTTCCTTGGGGGTGGGGGTGTGGGGGGATCGGAACCCTTTGGGGTTGTGGTAGAGGACCTCACAACACTGTTCAAATACAACTTGTTTACTATAATGACCACACTCAAAACCTCTTCTAAAACATCTTCTAAAATTATCTTTTAAAATGTCTCTAACTGTTTCGCCGAAATAATTCCCTAAGATGTCTAAAACGGTTTCGCCCAAATAACCCCTAAACGTAATTTCAGCGAGTTCCTTTTGTTTTGGCATTTCTGCGCTGTCACATTTGAAATTACTAAGAAACCTGATTCTCGCGCTAATCTAATCATCGTTAAGATCAAAACATCCGCTCGGAAACAATTCTCTTGGTAGAACTCCAAAGACATTAATATAGACATTCGCTCGGAAACAATTCTCTTTGGAAACAACAAATTAATTCCCCTTTCGTGAATCAATAATACCCCTTAGAAACAACAAATTAATTCCCCTTTCGTGTCAAATCAATCAATCATGACATCAGCTGTCACGTGTGATCTAAACTTTGCCCTGGAAACAATTCTGGTCGAACTCCAAAGACATTAATTAACTTGACGTCATCTGTCAGACGTTAATTAACTTCCCCGGAAACAATTTGATTAATGACTGACAGCACAGGTGTTCCATGTCATTGACCCCATTAACCACGTGTTCTCCCTAATGACTCTATACCCATATTAGGTGTTAAAAAAAGTTGTAGGTGGCAGCAGGGGTGAGTGTTCGGAGTAGCACCCCCCTTTCTACTAATAGGTAAACTTCACAACTTTTAGGCCTCTTCCCACGGATTATGGGGGATCATTATACCCCTTAACCACATAGTTATTAAATGTTTCAACTATGTTGAACAAAATGAATATCTCAGAATTTCAATCAGATAACTTTGGGGAAAAGGAGGCATGGGAGGGGGCTAGTTCCCTCGAATCTTTTTGTTCACTTAAATAAAATAAGTAGAACTTTTAGTTTCCATTCGAATGAACCCACTCCCGATCTGTTAGGACTATTATTTCAATGCAGTCACCCCTGAAAAAAAAAACATAAACAAATAAACACGCATCCGTGATCTTTCTTCTGGAAAAAAAGAGAAAATTTACACATTTTCAAATAGTTCGTGGTAACGAACTGTAAGTAAGAAGCGACCCGGCTCAATGGTAACCGAAACTCTAGAAAACGAGAATTTGATGCCAACAGATTCATCAAAAGAATCAGATTTTATGCTGATCTCAAATATATAAGTTTCATGAGGTTTAGTCTTACCCATCAAAAGTTATGCGCCTGAGAAAATTTGGCCTATTTTCGAAAAAAGGGGGAAACAACCCCTAAAAGTCATAGAAATTTAATGAAAATCAAACCATCCTATTAAGCGTATCAAAGAACCCTACTATAGAGGTTTCAAGCTCTTATCTACAAAAATGTGGAATTTTGCATTTTTTGTCAGAAGAAAGATCACGGATGCGTGTCTATTTGTTTTTTTTTTTTTTTTTCCCAAGGGTGATCGTATCGACCCAGTGGTCCTAGAATATCGTGGGTGGGCTCATTGGAACGGAAATTAAAAGATCTAGTGCCCTTTTTATATGACCAAAAAATGAAGGGCAACTAGGCCCCCTACCACGCTCATTTTTCCCAAAGTCACCTGATCAAAATTTTGAGACAGCTATTCTGTTCAGCATGGTCAAAAATATGATAACTATGTCTTTTATGATGACTTAATCCCCCAAAGTCCCTGGGGGAGGGCTGAAAGTTATGAACTTTACCCAATGTTAACATATAGTATTGGTTATTGCGAAGTATACAGACATTTTCAGGGGGGAGTTTTCCTGGTAGTGGGGGGGGTAGGGGGTTCTGTGGGAGTATCTATGCGTGAAGGAAGTTTTAATGGGGGAAGTGACATTGCTATGAAGGGGGCGCCGGATTTCTCAGCATTATTTAAAAAAAAGATCAGAAATTAAACTAAAAAAAATTAGTTTTTCATCTGAAAGTAAGGAGCAACATTAAAACTTAAAACGAACAGAAAAAATTACATATATGATTTGGTTCACCCCCTAGTCAATACCTGGCTCTTTAAGCCAAAGATTTTTTTGTACTTTCATAAGAGCTATTTATTCTAATTAACGGCCTTTCAAGGAGGCACACTTGTGCCTCTTTAAAGAGGCGACCCACCACAATGTTTAGCGATTTCCGGTCCTAGCGGTCGCAGAGAGACGGCGGGGATCGTATTTTGTAGCTTAAGCTCAAACTAAGAAACACGTAAAGTTTAACCCCCCCCCCTTCCGACTTTATCTTCATGGGGGAAAGTGGGCCGGAAGTTTCGACCCTCCCACCACAGTCCACCTTTAACGTTGTCCGATCGGGCTGAAATTTAGAGGTTAAGCTTTCTTAGGGCCTGGGAGCTTATCCTCAAAATTCAATCCAATCACTCCTTCCCTGTTTTCCAAAAACCAAATATAGCCACTTAAGGCTCATCAATTTTTTTTTAGCTGACATGCCTATAGGCCACAGTTGGCAACGGAACGGGGTAAATGAGGACTCATTCGAAGCGGAATTCGACCTATTAGGGCCTTTTGATATTTTCAGACCGAAAAAGTTATCCCCCCAATTTACATTTACGAAGAACCTCGTTTCCCCATAAGAACCCATGTTAATTTTTGAAATTCCTAAAAGCACAGTATCTCATTATTAAATTACATCAAAATAGTCCTCTTGACCTTACAAGACCGACTGTAAGCTTCCAAAACTTCCAGCTCTCTCCCAGAAGTTTTTTTTGTGTAAAAACGAAAATCTTACTTTGTATTTGCTTGCGTCGAAAATAAATTGCAGAGACTAAAAATAATTAATCAAGAGTGTCTGATGGTACAGTGGTGACTATTCCTGTCTTTCATGCAGAAGACCCGGGTTCGATTCCCCATCAGGGAAAATTTTTTATATATTGAATTTAAAGTAGTATCTCTTAAATTTAAAGTTTAAAAAAGAAACTCAGTTTCTTTTTTAAATCCAATATATTAAATCCTTCGGCTCAACAGGCGTCTCCAGAAGAATATCACCGTCGGACTTCAGCTTACAGGTAAGTCTCCACTGCTTTGATAACATGCCGTATACCCGCAAACTCGAAGAAAAATTGAAAAAAGAAAATCTTACTGTGCCCTTGATTTGAGTATTCAGGAGTTAAAAGCCTTAACAAAAGAATCTTCAAAAGTGGCGGGCTTGGGGGGCCGCAGCCCCTCAACTTTAACTCCTGACACGATCAGCTAACAGTTAGTCAAGCAATAATAAGTAATAAACTGTACAAAAACGTGCAGAAATAATTTGAAAACCTCTTTTGTTAAGATTTTTTAAGTCCTGTAGCCTGCAATCAGTTGGTCGTACCAACACGAATAAAACTGTTTCAATGGCATTTTTTTTTAATCTTCAGAGAATTTGGTAATGCCAACTCAGTCTGTAAGAGTTATAACTACAAACTTATCTCTGTGCCAAGTATAGTTATGTATTCAGTGTGATTATGTATGATGGAAAAATAGATGAACCTGAACCTACCTGAACCTAAACTGCTTGTTTATGCTGAGCCCTTCTTCTGTTCCCTGTTTTTTCTGTTAAAAATTGTTAAGTTCATCACATTATAGCTTGTTATCGGTTAGGGAAAAATTTCCTGTAACAAATCCAGCAAAGAGGCTCAGTACTGTTTCTAATCAAAGAGATGCAATAGGATGTTCTTAAGGTAAAAAATTCAAGCAGACTTCGTTCGTGTTGCAAAGCATTTCTTTACAAGGGAAAAAGCGGGGATTGAGGGGGCCGGTAGACCCCAAAAATAAAAATCTTAGAAAAAGAGGCTGTAAATGCGGGGGGTTTGGGGGGTGGCAGACCCCCATCTTTAACCTCCTAATCCCTGTACGTTTTAAGGTTCGAACTTGTGACTCAGCCTCTTAAACTCTTTAGAAAACGTAGTTTTTTCAAATAATATGATTAAGGGGTAATTTTTAAAGAATTGGAAAAAAATTCGAACTTTAGCGTAAAGAGCTAGGTATTGACTAGGGGGCGAATCCCCTAATATACGTATTAAAAATATATGAATATAGAAGGTCGTTACGTAAGTTAATTCGTAAGTTACGTATATTTATTACTAATAAAAACATTCGTAAATAAAACTAAACTAAAGTTTTGAGAAAGCCATTTAACCAAATAAAAGTAAAATTAATCCGCAAATTTTGTTTTAATTATTCATGTACGGTGAGCCAAAATCAAAACCTACAGTAATTAAAAAACGTTCAAAAATTAAATAAAAAAAACAAGCTTTTCTAACTGAAAGTAAGGAACGACGTTAAAACTTAAAACGAACAGAAATTATTCCGTATATGAAAGGGGCTGTCCCCTCCTCAACGCCTCGCTCTTTACGCTAAAGATTGAACTTCTCACAACTCTATTTTTTTAAAACAATAAAAACTTCAGTGTAAAGAGTGAGGCCTTGAGGAGGGGACAGCCCCTTTCAGATACGAAATAATTACTGGTCGTTTTAAGTTTTAATGTCGTTCCTTACTTTCAGTTAGAAAAAACTTTTTTTATTTAATTTTTGCATTTAGGAGCTTGCAACTTCTACAGTACGATGCTCGGAAATGCTGAATCTGATGGTGTGATTTTCATTAAGATTCCTTGACTTTTAAGGTGTGTTTCTCCACTTTTTGGAAAATCTGGCAAATTTCCTCAATCGCCAAGCCTTTTTTTCTTTTAATTGTTCAGGTGGCGGGACAAAAACTTCTTTTTCTTCCAACGGTTTGTCCAGTCCATATTCTTGATTTTCAAAAGTATGGGAGGTATTGATGACCTTATCCATGTCAAAATCCAAAACCCAATCATTATCTATATCATTTTCAGTTTGTTTGGTTCGTTAAACCTTGGCTTATCTTTCGTCATTATGAAATACGCATCGCCGAACCTTTTTTTTTTAGAAAGGTATGGGGCAAGCAGCAGGCTCCTATATAAGTATAGATTGCCACTGTCGCTTGTCTAAACGCAGACAATTTGAGTCTTTTCTTGTTGTCATGACGTCCAAATATTAGAAGTGGTGCTTTTGTAAAATTACATTTTTTTTTAATTGGACGTTTAACTTTTGCCCTTGCTTGTCTTTTGTCATTATGAAAGATTATTGCCGAATCTTTTTTCTTTTAATTGTTCAGGTAGTGGGACACAAACTTCCTTTTCTTCCAACGATTTATCTAGTCCATATTTTGATTTTCAAAGGTATGGTAGGTATTGATGACCTTATCCATGTCAAAATCCAAAACCCAATTATGATTGCAATCACTGTCAATTTATTTGCTTCGTTACACCTCGGCTTATCTTTCTTCATTATTAAATACATATCGCTGAACCTTTGTTTTTTTTAACAAAGGTATGGTAGGCATTGATGACCTTATCCATGTGAAAATCCCAAACCCAATCATCATCACTATCATTTTCAGTTTTGACACGTTTTCATTCCCGCTGTCCAGGTTGATTTTCATTGATTCGCTGCTCTTCATTTTAATTTTTGACTCCCTCACTTGTTTGGTTTTGCATGTCTTATAACCGCGTGTGTCTTTTCCCTTTATTTTTATTTGTAACACCCTCCAATTATCGTTTTCGCATATCTTCTAATCATCCGTGACTTTGCTCTTAATTTTCATGCTTGATAAGTTTTTGGATTTAGATTACTAAGACGATTTAGCAATGGTCTTTGCATTAGCTGTCCGTACTTGTCGCAGTTGATGGTTCAGGTTATCCAATTTCACATCTTATCACATTTGATAGTTCAGGTGTTTGTTCCAAAGAATCATTATTTATAGTAACTGCAACTTCAAATTTTAGTTTTTGGGCCTTTCAACAGACATTATATTATATAAATACATGTTGCGTTGGAAACCCAACAATCTACTTTATGCTATGCATGACATCATATAAGACAGTACTTATATGATGCCATATTTGATGTCATAAGAAATGCTTATATTATATAATAACATAGTACATGATGTCGTTTGTAAAAACCAAATTAAGGCTCTTAACGATTTTTCTCAGATTTTTGCCCTATCTAGATCGTTTTTTATGCGTTAATATCCCAAGATACCAATTTTCCCAAAAAAATGATACCACGGCATCCCTGGTAAGCGATGCGTTGAAGGTTTCATTGACGCCTTCTCCGAAAAATTGGCAAGCTAAGGTACTACTTCAGAAACATCGACAACCTCTCAGTGTAGGGTGTTGGAACGTCTGCTCGATGAAATGCCTAACAACCCAGTCGTTTATCGCTGGGGAATTGTTTCGTTACAACATAGACATAATGTGCGTTTCAGAAACTTGAATCAATAGCATTGTGGAAGGCTCAGAGATTATAACTCCTGAGGACGACACTTCTTTCTCCTTTTCCAATTCCGGGTCCCTTGATGGATCTGCGTATGGTGGAGTGGGCATCATTTTAAGCTCCTATCAGCGAAGTCGCTTCTAGAGTGGGAACCTATCTCACATAGAGTAGCAAGAGCGCAGTTTAAAGGCCACCTATTCCTCAAATCAACTATTTTATTTTATGCTCCAACAAGAGACGCACCAGAGAGCGAAGCAGATCTTTTTTACCAAGTTTTAACCTGTACGCTTGAGAAAATCCCAAAACGAGACCTCATCTTTATTGGAGGCCACTTTAAGGCCAGAATTGGGGGAAAAGTATCCAATGATGAGTCTGCCATTGGCCACTTCGGACTTGGAGCTAGAAGTAGCAGGGGATCAAGGCTTCTTCACTTTGCCATGACGAATGATTTGGTAATTACCAAAAACTTATTCAAATACAAGCCCAACCACAGAGCCACATGGCATTCAAGAGATGGTAGAGCAAAAAGCCAGATTGATTACATCCTCATGTCCTGCCGGTGAAATCAGTGGGAGCGAATAGTAGATCGTATATTAGAGCAGATACTGGCTCTAAACATGGGCCGGGCCGTCTTCTAGTCAGGCTAGATCTAAAGTTACGACTTGCAGCATGCCCCAAGAGGAAACCTCCACGAAGATTGGATATAAGTCACTTCGATGATCCTGCTTAGAGTTGTCTAACCGCTTTGAAGCTCTCCAAGTGCAAGCAAACGACGAGCAAAATCAAAGTTTGGATGAAGAGTGGTTGACCATGCGGAATACAATCCACGAGGCTGCGGAAGCTACGACAGGATACCACAAAGGACTATCCAAAAAGCGGATGTCAACACGCACAATTCAGTTGGCTGAACAAAAGTAACAGATATCGGACAGAAAATCGGAGTTGTTCAAACGCTTGAGAAGAGAATGCCACCAGTCGGCTAGGAATGATAAGAATCAGTACTGGGAGAAAATTGCTGAAGACATGGAAGCCGCTGCCTCTAGATCGGACACCAGGAAGATGTATCAGCTCTTAAAATCAATCAGGAATAGATCATATAGGTCTACTAGTACATCTGTTGAAGATGAAAATGGCAAGTTACTTTCGAATAATTCAGAAATAGTAAATCGCTGGAGGAAGGGATTTGACAAATTACTTAACCAGCATCGACTCACCACAGCAATAGATCACAATCAACACTATCATAACCCAATTCGTAGCCTCAATGGCTTTCAGGAACCAAGCTCATCCAGTGGCATTTATAATGATGTTAATATGGCTCCCCCCACGTTACATGAAGTCCAATAGGCAATTAATTTGCCTTTAAAGCAATAAAGCCCCTGGTCCTGATGCCATTTCGGCTGAACTTTATAAGTATGGAGGGACATCACTTGTCAGAAAAAATCATAAACTAACTTGTCGTATATGGGATGAAGAGATGGTTCCACATGATTGGGGAGACTCTATCATACTTCCAGTCTTCAAAAAAGGGCTAAACACAAAATGCAGCAATTATCGCGGGATTTCTCTCATATGCATTGCTGCAAAAATATTTGCCAAAGTGCTACATAATCGTTTTTGTATGCAGCGCAACGCAAAGACAAGGCCCAATCAAGCGGGACTCCACCCAGACATGGGAACAGTTGACCAACTATTCGTTTTAAGACAAACCCTTGAACACAAGGCAAAATACCAGAAACCAACAGTGTCTCTATTCATAGATTTTATTACAGCTTTTGATTCTGTTCTAAGGGATGAAATCTGGAAGGCCATGACAGAGGATGGAGTACCAGGCAAGATAGTCAGACTTATCCAAGCATAATACCAGCATACGCGAGCCAAAATTCAGATCGGTGGAGAACTCTTCTCGATGTTCCAAATTGATTTTGGTGTCCGACAGGGAGGTATATTGTGTCCTGTCTTATTTAATTTCATGATCGACTGGATTATGACCAGAGCAATGACGACCTTTTCAGGCGTTGAAGTAATTCCCAATTTTGTGATCACCGATCTGGGCTACGCCGACGATATTTGCTTGTTAGCTGAATCTCATCCAGAAGCCTAATCTATGCTATCGAAGGTAGCTGAAGAATCCTCTCTGGTCGGCCTGAAAATAAGCTCCCTGAAGACAAAAGTCATGGCGTCCGGTATATCATCTCAAGACCCCCCAATTTTACTAGAACAGTCGCCCATAGACAAAAAACATGAATTTAAGTACCTAGGCTCTCTGGTAGACCCAATAGGAGGATGCACATCTGAAATACTGTTAATAATTGCTTCAGCAAGTGGAGTCTTCACCCAGCTAAATCACTCTTTATGGAACCAAAAAAATGTTCGTCTGAAGACGAGAATAAGGATTTACCAGACCCTTGTTCGGTCTGTCTTACTATACTGTGAGACATGGACTATGAAAGCATCCTACATTCAAGCTCTCAACGTATTTGAACATTCATGTTTAAGGAGAATCATTGGCAATAAACTTCATGATCGTGTCAGCAATGTCGAACTCCACAAAATCTGCTATCAGCGTTCTGATTTGGCCTCTATAATTAAACAAAGAAGACTCCGTTCGGCCATACACTTCACCACCCACAAATAAAGCCCTCAGATGTACACCTCTTTCGGGATGGAAAAAGTGACATGGGGGACAAAATAAAACATGGCTTGGTAGTATCAAGGCTGACCTAGACCCAATCGGTGGCTTCAAGAAGTACGGACAAAGATGGGATTTGTCCTGGCTCGATTTGATTGAACCACTCGCAATCGACAGAGACTTTTGGCTTACTACAATGACGAAGCTACTGGACGCCAGAGAGAGCGGAGATGCTTCAGTCCTGCTACAAGTAAGTATATATATATATATATATATATATATATATATATATATATATATATATATATATATATATATATATATATATATATATATATATATATATATATATATATATATATATATATATATATATATATACGGAGATGCTTCAGTACCTGCTACATATATATATATATATATATATATATATTATATATATATATATATATATATATATATATATATATATATATATATATATATATATATATATATATATATATATATATATATATATATATATATATATATATATATAGTATGTATATATATATATATATATATATATATATATATATATATATATATATATATATATATATATATATATATATATATATATATATATATATATATATATATATATATATATAGTGTGTGTGTGTGTGTGTGTGTGTGTGTGTGTGTGTGTGTGATATATATATATATATATAGTGTGTGATATATATATATATATATATATATATATATATATATATATATATATATATATATATATATATATATATATATATATATATATATATATATATATATATATATATATATATATATATATATATATATATATTTATATATTTTTTCTCAAAAACGGCTCCATATTTTTTCGAGAAATTGGTATCTTGAGATATTCTTGCATAAAAAATGATCAAGAGAGGTCAGGAGTCTGACAAAAATCGTTAAGAGCCTTAATTTTGTTTTTTGTAAATGACGTCATGCAGTAAAAATTATCATGATGTTGTGCACGTAAAAAAATACAATGAGTCTGGTTGGTGTCCAAAAGGAATGTATATTATCTCCCGGCTTATTTAATTTTATGATCGACTGGATTTTAACCACAGTAGTGACGACTTTCTCAGACGTTGAGCAAGTCCAGATTGTTTTATAACTGATCTGGGCTTCACCGACGATATTTGATTGTTAGCTATAAGGATTTACCAGGCCCTTGTTTGGATAGTAAATATGTATATATATATATATATATATAACTTCTTTATATGTGAGTAATAATTGTGTGTGTATTTATGTATTTCTTCAAAAAATACAATGACGTCATGTAAGTCATGGCATTAAGACATTTTATGACGTCATTCCTCTTATATAAACCCTTAAGTTTCCAAATATAGCCACTTATTCATCTAACACAATCATCCAAAACCATGTCTAAAGGAAGACCCAAAAACCTAAATTTGCAGTTGCAGATACTATAAATAATGATTATGTGGAACCGGCACCTAAACTATCAAACGTGATAAGATGTGAAAATCGACAACCTGGACCATCTTGCATAAAGAAAGTGAGTAATAATTGTGTGTGTATTTATGTATTTCTTCAAAAAATACAATGACGTCATGTAAGTCATGGCATTAAGACATTTTATGACGTCATTCCTCTTATATAAACCCTTAAGTTTCCAAATATAGCCACTTATTCATCTAACACAATCATCCAAAACCATGTCTAAAGGAAGACCCAAAAAACGTAAATTTGCAGTTGCAGTTACTATAAATGATGATTCTGTCGAACCGGCACCTAAACTATCAAACGTGATAAGATGTGAAAATCGACAACCTGGACCATCTTGCATAAAGAAAGTGACTTAGATAGGTCAGAAGTCTGAGAAAAATCATTAAGAGCCTTAATTTTGGTTTTTGAAAATGACATCACGCAGTAAAAATTACCTTAACGTTTGCACATAAAAAATACAATGACGTCATGTATATCATGTCATCGAGACATTTTATGACGTCATTCCTCTTATAAAGCCTCGCAAGTCTCTAAATGTAGCCAGTTATTCATCTAACACAATCAGTTATTTATCCAAAACCATGTCTAAGGGAAGACCCAAAAAAACGTAAATTTGCAGTTGCAGTTTCTATAAATGATGATTCTCTGGAACCAACACCTAAACTATCAAACGTGATAAGATGCCAAAATTGACAACCTGGACCATCAGTTGTAATAAAACCAATACGGCCAGCTAAAGAAAATGCCTTTGCTAAAGTATCTAAAGTAATTAAAATTGAAAATGAACAGAAAAAATACGTGTGGTTAGAAGATAAACGAAAACGAGAATTAGAGCTTACGAAAAAAAAATGAACAGCAAATAGACGCACAGTTAGAAGATAAACGAAAACGAGAATTAGAGCGTGATAAAAATGAAAATGAATAGCAGAGACATGCGTGGTTAGAAGATAAACGAAAACGAGAATTAGAGCGTAATCAAAAATGAAAAAAAAGAGAAAAGATGTACTCCGTTAGAAGAACAGCTCCGTCGTAATCGTCGTTACCAACAATGTGTGGCCCAAAACCAAGTACATACGTACAAAGGTGCCACAATCTTACTAAATGTAACATATAAATCTTTGGACTCTTCGACGTTGCTTTTATTTACTGTAGAACCCTCCATTTGCCAGGGGAAAGAGTAGGAAACAAAAGTAATTCTTTTGGAGATTTCTGATTGCATGGTCGAATTGCAATGTCACCACTTCAATTTCCAAATGAATTGGTTTCCCTTTTCTTAGGACTTCACTTGCTCTCTGAAAAGTTTCATAAGCGTATTTAAAACTTGAACTGTTTTTTGCTCTTGCTTCATTCAACGTAAGCGATGATCGAATCATAAATAGTCGGAATATATTTAATTTTAGAGTAGCGGGACGAATTTATCACAAAAACAATTTAGCGGCACATCCGTCACAAACACCTGAAAATGAAATTGAGCCACCTTCACATGACCAAATGTACATTTCAGACCCCAGTGAAACTGTTGAGGAACCCCTCAAATATACTTTAAATTATGGGATCTCTCGAATTCCAATGAATCTCTTGAAAGAAATACTGAGGGATTCAAACGACTGTGCCAAAGGTTACGAAAAAATGCAAGAAGCCGATGATAATTCAAATCAACTTGCTGCTTCATTGGAACAACAGTCTCCAAACATGCAGCTGGTTTTTACTTTACAATACGGTGTCGATTATAGACGGTTTAACCCTCCTGCTTGTAATGAAGTACGCGCTGTGCTTACTCTTAATGCTGACCATAGTTTTCCACCAAATGAAATGGTTGTAAGACAACGTGGTAAAAATCTTGTCATTTTAAGAAATACCAACCATTTCGTAGAGCCCTTTACCAATGTTTTATCCAGCTAGAACTTTAGGATGGTCAAGGGGTTTGCTACTTCAAACACCTTATGTAAGTCGTCGACATACAACACCCTTGAATTAGCGAGAAATCATATCGCTTTTCGACCTGAATATGTGAAATGCCTTTCTGTGCAAGCTGTAACACCCGATCTGCGTAAATTTAACCAGAAAACTGTTATGGGTGAAAACTACATAGGTGTTACACGACTTCTTAAAGACTTAGCCTCGAATAACGATGCATTCGTTGGTGAAAAAGTTATACTACCGCCATCATTCGTTGGGTCAACGCGCTACTTATGCTGAACATTTTGAAGACGCCTTGGCTATTGTTCGTCGCTTTGGGCCCCCAGATTTCTTTATAACTGTGACTTACAATCCTGATTGGCCTGAATTTAAAGAGGCAGCAAGTGTTAAACTTGATAATAACAGTCCCCTCAAGATCGTCCCGATCTCATTAATCGAATTGCTAAACTAAAATTTGACGATACAATCACTGATATTGATAAGTAAAAGATATTTGGAAATGTGGCAGCATATGTGTATACGATTGAATTTCAAAAACTTAGACTACCACATATACATTTTTTATTGATCATGAGTCCTCAGGATCAAATCCATAATCTAGTTGAAATTGATGATCTTATTTCAGCTGAAATTCCAAATTCCAACCATCCATTATTAAGAGAATTAGTCTTAAAGCGGACGATTCATAATTCCTGTAGGAATTTAAATCTAAATGCGAGTTGTATGATAATAAAAATGGAAAATTCCAGTGCCACTTCGGTTTTCCAAAGCAGTAGAATTCAGACACATCTCTAGCGGATGCTGAAAAACCAAATTATTGACACATGACCGTGCTGTTTATATAAAAGATTTTAATAATCGTCGAACTACTCGTGATGATCATCATGTCGCCACATATAATCCTCATATGCTTAAAAAGTATTAATATCACTTAAATATTGAATATGTAGGCAATATAGGTCCGGTAAAGTATCTGCATAAATACTTCTACAAGGGACATGATTGTGCTTTAATCAAGATTTTCGAAAATAAACAGCACATGGTATACAATGAAGCAAGAACTTATGTAGAAGGTTGATGCTTTACACCAACTGAAGTATGCTCGTGACTATTTAATCACGAATTCTGTAAACATAGCCACGCCGCTAAACGTTTAAATGCTCATTTGCCAGGACGTTATCTAATGTAAATATCAGCCAAGCCCAAGGAGATTTGGTAGATACTGGACAACAAGGCGCAATGTTGGAAGCGTATTTTTGCCACAACAATTAATAAAGTAAAATTTGCCGCTTTATAAAAGCCAGAATATAATTTGTACTTTACTAAAAAAAATTCAAATAAATCTATTTAAAAATAATCTGCATTGTCAGTTTAATAAATATATGCTGATATTTATTCCCTGAAATCCTAATTGATTTTTTGACTTCTTAAAGTTAGAAAAGTGAAGACATTTAAAAGATTATTTTCAGTAAAGTACAAATTATATTCTGGCTTTTGGAAAGCTTGGGGTTTAGAACCCTACTCATATGAGTTTCTACTTGTTTTGAGTTTGACTTTTATATAATTTAATTTCTGTTTGTTTTGGGTTTCATTTATTTATTTATACTGATTTGTGGTAGTTGTACTCTTGGTAGATTTTTTGGTTCTTCTTTTGTTCATTTTGGTTAAATGGAGTTCGTAACTTTTTTTAAAAAACTTATTTTGTTGAAAAAGTTTTTCTTAGTTAATTTTTGTTCGTTTTATATTGACATAGTTTTTTTCGGGGAGAAAGACTGAGCCTCTACTAAAGTTAAACAACCATCCCTTCCATAAAAACCTTAAATACTCTCCGGGCATAGCTTACAACCCGTGCCCTAATCTTTGGGGATGATTTCAACCCCAAAGGCCTTGTTATATGATATCTAGACTATTTTGAAGAGAATAGCTATCTCAAAATTTCTATTAGATGTATTTTGGGACAATACAACGTGTCTGTGTGTGGGGAACGGGTAGCTATCCTCCGATCACTTTGACTCTTAAAAAGAACACTAGAGCGTCTGATGGCCAATCTATTGAGCCCACTTTAAAGTCTATATGACCACACGTTTTATAAAAATCTTATATGTCCCAAGGGCATAACTTACAACCCTAATCCTGAGGGCTGGGGGGTTTAGTTATTCTCAAAGACATAATTTCCAGGCCGTTCTGATACGTTGAACAAAATGGATTTCTCAAAATTTTGATTGGAAGTGTCTGAAGAAATTTTGAGTATGGGGGGGGGGGGGGTATTTGCCCTTTGATCAATTTCTACTAATAATAAAGGCACTAGTGCTCTCAGTTTCCGATCGAATCAACGACTTTTGAAGATTCTACAGAAAACCTTTCTATAAAAACCTTATATACCTTAAGGGTATAGCTTGCAAATCTTTTCCTGACGGCTATGGGGGTTGATGGTCATCCTCAAAGACATAATTTCCAGACCTTTCAACTACGTTGAACGAAATGGCCATATCGAACTGTTGATATATGATGTTCGTGGAAATGATGGGCGTGGGAGAGGGGGGGGTCTCCTTCCAAAGACTTTCGACTACTAAAAAGGGCAATAGCTCTTTCAATTTTCAATCGAATGAGCCGTTTTCGAAATTTTACGACAATGATTTCTGTAAAAATAGTATATGTCTCCAGGGCAAAACTTACAACCTTAGCCCTGAGGGCTGTGGAGGGGGGGGGGTTGTCATCCTCAAAGACCTAATTTCCGGAACTTTCAACTACGTTCAACATAATAGCTATCTCAAATTTTTTATTGGATGTGTTTGGGCAATAGTGGGCGGGAGAGGTGGGACAGGTGCCCTCAAATCACTTTCGACAATTAAAAAGGGCAGTAGACCTCTCAGTTTTCAATTGAATGAACCCCTTTTGAAGTTTTTACGACAACGCTATCTTTAAAAAGCTTTTATGACCCCAAGGCATAACTTACAACCTTAGCCCTGAGGGCTCTGGTGGAGTGTCAACCCTTCATTTTGTTCAACTACGTCGAAAAAATGGCTATCTGAAAATTTAGATTGGATATGTTTCGAGAAACGGTGGGCGTGAGAGGGGGGTGAGTTACCCTCTAATCACATTCGCCTATTAAAAAGGGCTTTAGCCCTCTCAATTTCCAATTGAATGAATCCCTTTTGAAGTTTCTACGACAACGCTATCTATAAAAAACTTGTATATCCCCAAGGCATATCTTACAAGCTTTGCCCTGTGGGCTCTGGGGGGGGGGTGTCATCCTCAAATATATATTATGTATTTTCAACTTCCAGAACTTTCAACTACTTTGAACAAAATGACTATCTCTAAACTTTGATTGAATGTGTTTGGGGAAATGGTGGGCGTGAGAGGGGGGTTAGTTGCTCTCCACTCATTTTCGTTTATTAAAAAGGGCACTAGCCCTTTCAATTTGCAAATAAATGAGCCCTTTTTGAAGTTTATACGACAAAACTCTATATAAAAGCCTTATATGCACCAAGGGCATAACTTACAACCCTTGCCTGAGGGCTCTGAGGGGGTTATCATCTTCAACGACCTAATCTGAAAATTTTGATTGGATGTGTTTGGGGAAGTGATGGGCGTGAGAGGGGGTTAGTTGCCCTTCAATCACTTTTGACTATCATAAACGGTACTAGCCCTTTCAATTTCCAATCAAATGAGCCCTTTTTGAAGTTTCCACAACACCGCTTTCTTTTAAAACCTTGTATGTCCCCAGGGCATAACTGACGGTACTTGGGCACTATATGGGCCTCTATAGGGAAACCAGTTAAGAAAAACCCGTTTTTGAAGGGTTAATTCAAGACACCGCTATAGAGTAATGGAATGTAAAGCGTAGTTTTCATTGCATATACAATATTTAAACTGTTGTTTTAGGGGTTTTAGGGGGAGGAAGGTACCTAGGTTAGGTTACGTATTTAATATATGCTATGCTCTACCTCCCACCCACCTAATGTGAAAATGTATAGCCCAAATTTGTTTATAAACTTTTATATATTCATTCTATTTTGTTTTATTTCATTAGCATTAACCAAACTTGACTTTTAAAAAAGGCCCATATAATGCCAAAGTACCTAACTGACAACCCGTTCCCTGAGGGCTGTCAATAAGGGGGCGGAGGGGGTTCATCCTCAAAAACATAATTTTCAGAACTTTCAACTACGTTGAAAAAAATGGCTAACTCAAAATTTTGATTTTATTTGTTCGGGGAAATGGTGGGCCTGAGAGGGGGTTAGTTGCCCTATAATCATTTGCAACTGTTAAGAAGGGCACTATTCATTTCAATTTCCAATCGAATGAGCCCATTTTAAAATTTCTACGACAAGGCTTTCTATAAGAACCTTATAAGCACCCAGGGCATAACTTAAAACCCTTGCCCTAAGGGCTTGGGGGGGTGTCATCCTTAAAGACCTAGTTTCTAAAACTTTCAACTACGATGAACATAATTGCTATCGAAAAATTTTGATTGGATGTGTTTGGTGAAGAGGTGGGTGTGAGAGGGGTGTCAGTTATCCTCCAATCACTTTCGACTATTAAAAAGGGCATAAGTCCTTTTCCAATCGAATGAGCCCTTTTTGAAGTTTCTACCACATTGCTATCTATGAAAACCTTATATGCCCCCAGGGCATAACTTACAACCCTTGCCCTGAGAGCGGGGGGGGGTTGTCATCCAGAACTTTCAACTACGTGAACAAAATGGCTTTCTCAAAATTTTGATTGGATGTGTTTGGGGAAAAGGTGGGCGTGAGACGGGGTTAGCTGCCCTTCAATCACTTTCGACTCTTAAAAAGAACACTAGCCCTTTGAATTGCCAATCGAATAAACCCTTTTTCAAGTTTTTGCGACAAAGCTTTCAAAAACAACCTTATATGCCCCCAGGGCATAACTTATAACCCTTTCCCGAAGACTGGGGGGGAGTGTACTGCTCAAAGACATAATTTCCAGCATTTTCAACTGCGTTGAACAAAATGGTCGTCTCAAAATTTTGAATTGGATGTTTTTGGGGAAATGTTTGGCTTAAAAAGGGGTTTTAGTTGCCTTTCAATCACTTTCGACTATTAAAAAGGGCAAGGGCCATTTCAGTATCCAATCGAATAAGCCCTCTTTGAAGTTTCTACGACAACACTTTCTATACCCCCAGGTTAAAACTTACAACCCTTGCCCTGAACACTGTGGGGGGAGGGGCTGTCATCGTCAAGGACTTAATTTCCAGATCTTTCAACTACGTTAAAGAAAATGGCTATCTCAAAATTTTGATTGGATGTGTTTGGGAAAGGGTGGGCGTAAGAGGGGGGTTAGTTGCCCTCCAATAACTCTCGACTATTAAAAAGGGCATTAGCCCTTTGAATTTCCAATCGAATGGGCCCTTTTTCAAGTTTCTACGACAAAGCTGTCAATAAAAACCCTGTGTGCCCCCAGGGCATAACTTACAACCTTAACCCTGAAGGGTTTGTCATCCTTAAATTCATTTTATGTATTTTCTATTTCCAGAACCTTCAGCTACTTTCGACTGTTTAAAAGGGCAATAGCCCTTTCAATTTCCAATCGAATATGCTGAGGGCTGGGGTGGGGGTCATCCTCAAATACATAATTACCAGAACTTTCAACTAAGTTGAAAAAAATAGCTATCTCAAAACTTCTATTGTAAGTGTTTGGGGAAATGGTGAGCGTGAGAGGGGGTTAGTTGCCCTCCAATCATTTGCAACTATTAAAAAGGACACAAGCCAGTTTAATTTCCAATCAACTGAGCCCTTTTTGAAGTTTCTGTGACAACACTTTCTACAAGCACCTTACATGCCCCCAGGGCATAAATTACAACCCTTGCCCTGAGGGCCGGGGGGTTGTCATCCTCAAAAGGCCGTGAACAAAATGGCTATCTCAAAATTTTGTTGGATGTGTTTGGGGAAAAGGTGGTCGTGAGAGGGGGGTTAGTTGCCCTTCAATCACTTTCGACTATTAAAAAGGGCACTAGCCTTTTCAATTTCCAATCAAATGAACCCTTTTCGAAGTTCCTATGACAACGCTTTGTATAAAAACCTTATATGCCCCCAGTGCATAACTAACAACCCTTACCCCAAGGGATGTGGGGGGAGCATCATCCTCAAATATATAATTTCCAAACCTTTCAACTACTTTGAACAAAATAGTTATCTCAAAATTTTAGTTGCCTTCCAATCACTTTCGACTATTAAAAAGGTCACTAGCCATCTCAATTTTCAATCAAATGAGCCCTTTTTGATGTTTCTGTGACAACACTTTCTATAAAAACCTTATATGGCCCCAGGGCATAGATTACAATCCTTGCACTGATGGCTATAGGAGGGAGGGGCTGTCATCCTCAAAGACCTAATTTCCAGAAATTCCAACTACGATGAACAAAATGGTCATCTCAAAATTGTTATTGAATGTGTTTGGGGAAAAGATGGGCGTGAGAGGGTGGTTAGTTGCCCTCAAATCACTTTTGACGATTAAAAAGGGAACTAGCCCTTTGAATTTCAAATCGGATGAGCCCTTTTTAAGTTTCTACGACAAAGCTTTCTATAAAAACCGTATGTGCCCCCAGGGCACAACTTACAACGCTTGCCCTGAGGGCTGTGGGGGAGTGTCCTCCTCCAAACATAATTTCTATCTGGAAATCAACTACGCTGAACAAATAATTATCTCAAAAATTTTGATTGGATGTGTTTGGGGAAATGGTGGGCGTGGAAGAGTTACTAGTTGCCTTCCAATAACATTCGATTATTAAAAAGGGCATTAGGTCTTTGAATTTCCAATCGAATGAGCCCTTTTTGAAGTTTCTACGACAACACCTTCGATACGAAGCGCCCTGGTATGGAAAAAAAAATAATTCAATGCGAAGTCCCCCAAAAATGTTTGGTGGAATGGTGGGTGTTAGAGAGGGTTTAGTTGCCTTCCAATTACTTTCAACTATTAAAAAGGGCACTAGCCCTTTGAATTTACAATCGAATGGGCCCTTTTTCAAGTTTTTAGGACAACACTTTCTATAAAAACCTTATATGCCGCCATGGCATAACTTACAACCCTTGTCATGAAGACTGTGGGGGAATGTCCAGCTCACAGATATAATTATTGGACCTTTCAACTGCTTTGAACGGAATGGCTGTCTCAAATTTTTAACTGGATGTCTTTAGGGAAATGGTGGGCGTGGAAGGGGTTTTAGTTGCCCTCCGATCACTTTCGACTATTAAAAAGGGACCTAGCCATTTCAATTTCCGTTCGAATGAGCTCTTTTTGAAGATTATAGCGACAAAGCTTTCTATAAAAACCTCATATGCCCCCAGGGCATAACTTACAACCCTTTCCCTGAGGGCTTTGGAGGATGGGGGGGGGGAGCTGTTATCCTCAAAGTCATATTTTCCAGAACTTTCAACTACGTGAACAAAATGGCTATCTCAAAATTTTGATTGGATGTTTTTAGGGAAAAGGTGGGTATGAGAGGGGGGTTAGTTGCCCTTCAATTACTTTCGACTATTAAAAAGGGCACTAGCTTTTCCAATTTCCAACCGAATGAGCCTTTTTTGAAGTTTCTACGACAACTCCTTCGATACGAAGTGCCCTGGTTCGGAAAAAAAATAAAGAATACATTATGCCAACATCGTTCTTTACTTAGGAAGCGCGATTGCGCTGCCTATGATACGAAACTATACAAAACAAATCGTGCAAAAGTAAGTCAAAAGACGTTTTGAAAGTGTTCATACTCACTTCACTTTTATATTTACTTATTTACTTAACTCCCATTCGGCCGGGTTGGCCGATTCAGGACTTCTCCTCTGATGGCATCATAACAATATTTTTGGTATGCCTCCCAGTTTGTTGCAGTCCTCAGCAGTTCCTGGATGGGGTAGTCAGAGAAATTTTTCCACCAGCACTTGGGAGGTCTTCCCATGGAGCGAGAGGCATTCATTCTTCCCTCAAAGGCTATTTTGGGCAGTTGGGCTGGGGACATACGCTGGACGTATGTTACCAGAGAAGCTGTTGGAGTTTGATAGTCTGCATGATGGTTTGAGGTAATCCAAGGAGGACAGCAATTGTTTGTTTGATACTTGGTTAAGGCAACTGATGCCACTGAGCTTTTGCAGTGATTTGGTTTCAAAAGCGGCCAGTTGGTGCTTGTCATCGAGTTTCAAAGTCCATGTATCTGCTCGATACATTGCAACTAGAATCACTACGTCACGGAGGAGTCGGATCTTCAGTTTTAAGGGGAGATACTTACGTATTTTTTTGAATAGAGCGTAGTGACTTGAAGCATGCGGAGGCAAGAGCTAGGCGTTGTTTGATGTCTTTTGAGGAGTCGTTTGTGGATGTCAGCACACTTCCTAGGTAAAAAAATTGGTCGCCCCTTTCGATTTCCTCGCCCCGAAAAGTGACTTTGGTGGGGGGGGGGGCTATTCTCTGAATGCAGTGTTACTCTCATCACCTTGGTCTTGCAGGTGTTCACTTTTGTTCCAAAGTAACCAGCTGCTTCGTCAAAAGCGTTTGCGATGGCTTGGATTTCCTCTATTTTTTCGTTCAGGCGATTAATGTCATCAGCATATGCAAGTAGGTCAAAAAGGTATCCCCCCAAGACTATTCCCGTGTTATCGGGGTCAAGTGCCAGCATTATGTTTAGAAATAGGCAGAAAAGAGTGGATGAGAAGAGGCATCCTTGGAGAACACCTGTAGAGGTAGAAAACTCCTCAGTAACTCCTTCACTTCGCATTTATGAGGGTAGTTAAAATAGAAAACAACATTTAATTTCTGCTAGTTATTTAGTCTAGATCAATAAACCGGTTGTATTTTGCAATATGGTCTTTGAAGACAAAAATTCTGCTCCTAGTCCCCACATACAATTTAATCCATTTCTAACACTTAAACTACAATTTTAACTAAATATAACACTGAAACTATTTCACTAACACTGAAACTGTAATTTCAACTATATATAATTACAACCGAATATAATAAAAAAGTATTCACACTCCGCGATCAATAGACTTGTGCAAAAATTATTGCTATTTCTAAAGTTCAATTGCCAAGAGTACAACCCTATTGAATTACAACTACGATTACAACTAAACACATTAAAAAGAATTGGCGCCCTTGTTCAACAAGTTTGGAAGACTAAGTAGATAAGTCTGCGAACCAAAATTAGAATATTAGAATCTGCAGTGATGACAATGGTCAAGTATGATTCTGGAATATGGGTGCTCCGAAAAACAGAGGAGGATTTGATATATATTTTCAAGAGAATACGCCTGTGGATTGTTTTGGGCACCCGACTGACTGACCATATCTCAAATAATAAGCTATAAGAAAAATTGTGGTTCAATCCTGCTTTCTTGGGCTGCAATGAGAGAAAGGTTCAGATGGGTAGTTCATACTCTGTGGAGGACAGATGGCCAAAGAATAAGCAGGGCATGCTGCTGGAAGGATGCTGTAAATAAAATATCTAAGGGCAACGGGGACTTCTTGGGAGGGTGTAAAGAGGGAGTATTTGAATTGATTGGGATGGTGGAGGAGTTTGCGTAGCTGTGTTAGATTTTGACGGCTTGGTTCTGCAAAGAGTTGTTAGTAGTAGTACTAGGTTTTGTAAAAAAACCATTTTTATGTTCAAACTGCCTTCAATAGAGCAAAATAATTGTGCTTATTTAATAATTTGTTACATTTGATTATAGTTAATTGCAATAATCTCTGTTTAACACGGGGATGATTTGTAATTCACTTAAAATAATGTTTTCCATAAGAGTTTCTTAGTATTTTGTACAATCAGGCTTTCAAAAAGTTTCAAATGTTTTTCAGTCCCTATTTTATCTGCTCTTAAATTTGCAATTGGCAAGTTTAGTTTTTCTTAAGAAAACGTTTTGTAAACAAAAGCATCAAGGAACAAAGCAGAGGAAGTTTGATGGAAAAATTGAGGTTGCAGGAAATCAGGACAAAGAATGTTTAATTTCTTTGACAAATATGGATAATAATAGTTTAACAATCCAGTAAGTTTATACCCCGGTGCATGTTGCTAGGTCTATATTGTCCCAATACAATTGGGTAGGCCTAAAAGTTTGGATGAAGTGTGTTTTCCTATCCTGTGAACAGTAGTTGACTCAGGTGAACAGAACTTCAGGAATGGATCAAGAACCTTAATTATGTCCTTGGGATGGATGTTCAAGCTCCTATCTCAGTAAATTTTGAGTTATTTTGATTAGGCTTATGTTCAACTGTTGACTAGGCCTATTAGTAGGCTACATTGAATATACCCAGGTAAATTTTTTATTATTCATATTTTATAATAATCATTTTTGTCAGAAATGAAGTTTACCCCAACCCCTTTATAGCCTAGAATCTACAATTCTTGCTTCATCATATGCAGAATGATTTTAACTTCATACATTCCAATTGCAGCTCTACTGTACTCTACCCTGCCCCACCTTCATGTGCAAATACATAGCCCAAATTATATATCTCCCATACATTTTCTGGGTCTCAGTTTGGTCAATATATACCAAATCATATTATTGAGTTAGGACTAAAGTGAATACACCATTCAATGCCTTTTTTTATGCTGATTAAAAATATAATAAGCATTTTTATAAGAAATGAATTTCAGCCCCTCCCCTATATATGCCAATTCAGGGTTAGGTTAGGTTAAGTATAGCCTATATAGGGGGGCTGAAATTCATTTCCAATAGAAATGCTTATTATATTTGTAATCAGGGTAATCAGCATAAAAAAAGGCATTGAATGGTGTATTCATTTTATTTGAAACTCAATAATATGATTTGGTATATATTGACCCTCAATTTTATCACAGTTGGTACAGTTCATGGGAAAATCATTTTGAACAAGAGTGATGCTTTTAAATGTTACCTTAAATAAGAGAAAAAGGTATTATCTTTCAGGGTCTATACATGGCTTAAAATTGAATTTGCCAGGAAAGTGATTATTATATTTAGAAAGAACATAAAAAAGGCATCTTTCAGGGTCTATACATGGCTTAAAATTGAATTTGCCAGGAAGGTGATTATTATATTTAGAAAGAACATAAAAAAGGCATTGAGTTGGGTATTTATTTAGCCTTGGCCCCCTCATAAGGAGACATGTTAAGAAAACAATTCTTACTTTAAAATATGTATAATGATCCTAGTTCTTATATTATCCAAGGGGAGAACCTTTATCATCAAGTCTTTCCTCTAAAAATCCTCAAAAGAGAAAAAGTTTCCAAATATCACCACATTTTTAATTCAATGCTTAAGTCTTTTGAAATTTCCACTGTAAACTGCTGCCAAATAAGTTGTTTTATAGATAGCATTTAGCACGTGTTTAACACGTGTGTCAAAAACCTGTTTAAAGAAAAAGCAGTGGTATATTGAGATTAATTTTTATATTATTTCATTTCTTTTCATAACCTAACCTAACCACTGCTATTAATATTTTGTATTTACGCCACTGCTATTTGCCCTTCGCCACTGCTATTCGCCTTTCGCCACTGCTATTAATATTTTGTATTTACGCCACTGCTATTCGCCCTTCTCCACTGCTATTTAAAAATAAATAAAAAAAAAAGGCCAGCATGAACGCTATCTATAAAAGAACTTATTAGGCGGCAATTTAAAAATACTTCAGCATTGAATTGAAAATATGGTGATATTTGGAAACTTTTTCTCTTTTGAGGATTTTTAGAGGAAAGACTTGATGATAAAGGTTCTCCCGTTGGATAATGTAAGAACTAGGATCATTATACATATTTTAAAGTAAGAATTGTTTTCTTAATATGTCTCCTTATGAGGGGGCCAAGGCTAAATAAATACCTAAAATAATTATATTTAAATAGTCTAAAGCAATCTCCTTTTCATTTGCCCTAGATGGTTGGCCCCTAGCCCTAGAAAGATGGATAGAGCCTCATTGTTTTTGCAGCTTTCTGTTTGAAATGTGGTCAGTGAGATGGATATCCATAAGAATCAGTTGGCAATTCCTTTGGATACTATCATCTAAAACATCTTTCAAAGTGAACATGTTTCAGAACAATGCTTGACCACTTTCATCAGTATAGCTTCCAATATTCTAATTGTGGTTTGCCAGCTTGTCTTCCTATTACCTTGAGGCTTAAATTGCAGGTCTAGCAATCTAAGAATGTATGCTTGTGAAGCTCTTGTGTTTGTAATACTTCTCTAGTATAAGGGTTTATTGACCCAGGCTACCTACAAAATAAAGCAATATCTAAGCACAGCACAAGCATTAGGTAAATGCAAGCATGGTATAGGCAAAAGCAGGGAATTAAAAACAAGCATAGCAGAATGCTACATCTTCCTTCTTTTGTCATTTAAACTGCCTGCATTTCCTCTTACACCAACACTCCACACTTGCTCCCACTCATCCACTGTGAGCAGGCCACAGTTTATAGAATTAGCAGTATGATCATTCCATATCTCACCCATTATAAAAACCCGGACTGGGGTGTGAGTGCTCCAGAGAATGTTTTTGCAGATATAAACATAAGCGGCATCAGATCTTTTTACGGGTAGACAAGTCAGATTTCTCCTGCATGCAAAACTTGGCTTCAACACAGGAACACCAATTTTGAAGAAACTAATTTTAAATTGATTTATTCCAATACATACATGAAAATCAGTAGTTAGTAGTGTAATGTTTATTGTTAGATGTTTTTAGGAATTAAAAATAGGTTTCAAAGTATCAAAGTTGGTTTCAAAGGCATTTTGAGAAAGTTTCTGCCAAAATACGTGTTTGAGGGTAATTGGACTGCTGATGGCAGATCAAATGAGAGGAGCTGTTTGTACACACTGATTATGCAAAATTGTTTGTACGCAAAATTTAACTTTCTGACATCTGCTGTGAAGACCCTCTTCCTCACAAACAAGGTCCAGTGGGCCAAAATGGCGGTTGCATACATTGGCATACTTCTTTATATAAGTAGTAAAATTGGGTTTTCTCAAAATATCCTCCTGGCCACACGCTGTTAGCCATTCTGTTGCCCTGGAAAATCAAATGTAAAATTTAGCGGCTGAAATCTTTGAAATGTATAGCTAAAAATGTATTATTTTTTTATAGTTCTTTGTTAGAAAAAAGTTTTAGAAATATTATGGAAATTGTGCTGTAAAAGGTCTAAGATTATATAGACTCAGCAGT
The DNA here is from genome assembly GCF_049724085.1 of Artemia sp. Qi Xiang Cuo. Lineage (NCBI taxonomy): Eukaryota > Metazoa > Arthropoda > Branchiopoda > Anostraca > Artemiidae > Artemia > Artemia sp. Qi Xiang Cuo. The sequence continues at coordinate 84,120,911 of NC_142799.1, read as the reverse complement.
AAGAAATGCATTTTATTTATTTTCTGGTAAACAAACTGGAAGAATATTCTATAATAGGAGCTTTTCTAGCATAAAGCCCCATAAAATTTTGGATCTCCCACTAAAATGTGTGATGTCCTTCAATTTTCTGAAAACTCCCTAAGAATTTTACAAAAAACACTTCTTAACAGACTTTTGGTATTTTCTTGGATAGGGCTATTGTGGCAACTTTTACCACAGCAACCAATAATTAGAACCCAAGTCCTAAAATTGGTCTCAATCAGGAACCCTTATTGCTATCTAAATTCAGAAAATGCAAAGATTTTCAAACAGAGGTGTTTTATTGTTTAAAGTTCATGAAAGGTCTGCCCATTTCATATGAAAACATTGATTGAAAACAAAACTAGTCTTATCTAGGCTCTCCGCCAAAACAGGTAACTAGACTTTTCAAATATCACAGGAACTACAATCTGAGAAAATAAATATCACGATGTGAAAAAAAAATGATAAACTATCCAGTTGCGGATCCAGAGGGGGGGCAAGGGTTACCCCTGTAAAGTAGTCTAAAGTAGTGTAATTTACCTAATTAATGCAAGTTTGCATTAATTAAACTTGCTCCTAACGTAAGTTTGTCAGATCAACCTACTTTGCACCCCCCTCCGCTAAAAAAATCCTGGATCTGCCCCTGAAACCATCACACCTATTCCACCAGTTATTAGAAGAAAAAAAATTCCTTATTTTCACAAATTTCATCAACCACTGTCCACTGTAGTCCACTGTATGTAAATAATAGATTAAGTCATACCTGTGAGATGGGACACTTGCAAACCACTTGGCTGGCTCACCAAGTTTTTTTCTGCTTTTGCAATTACAAATAATGCACTTTGTAACCATTTCTCATTGATTGACGAAAACACACTAACCCGCTAATGCAGAAATAAGTGGGAGGAGCTTTTTGTTCGCACTAAGAATGAAGACCAGAAATGATCTGCAATAAACTTACTGGATAATTCTATAAACTGTGGAGCAGGCTTACACACATTAATAAGTACCTTCAGAAAGGTATGTGTAAGAAGGTGCTAGGCTTGCTTCTTACATATTCACTAACTAGTTCACTTCTTCTTCCTCTCATACTGTCTCTATTTAAAGGTCTACTTTTAAAATTTCTCTTTACAGGTTCAGTTTCAGGGGTTGTCTTGCAAGTCAGCTGTATCTCAAGCATGCTGTTGTCAGTGTCATGCTTGATTCTAGGAACAGCGCTCAGGCCAGGGCTAGGGATTTGATTCTGATCCTGGATTGGCAACAGGGGCATGAACTGGTCTGCCTGCAATGGCAAGGGTGGTGGCTTGGCAGTCATGTCTGGCACTATGGCATTGTCAAGTCCTTCACAAACCCAACTTGTTCCTTTTAGACTTTGATGTGGGTGGGCTGATAGGTGCTTGTGGTTCCTTTGCAGGATAGTACCTTTGTTTGTCTACACCTGGTACATTGCAGCTGTTTTGCATGAGAAACCAAAATGGCCTGTTTCCACAACCTGTTGGGCATTTTCTGAATGTGGATTGCATCACCAGGGTTGAGTTGATTTAAAGCCTTGGCTTATTTGTTGTGTTAAATTTTCTGGCATTTTTGCATTTCAGTTCTTTGCTGAGTGAACTGTTTGGTTGGGACAACCTTTTTCTTTAGGTGATGTGTGGTGCATGGTAGGATAGATCTTAGTTTGCAAGACAAAAGGAGTTGAGCAGGAGATGCAAACCCATCAACTGGTGTATTCTGGTATTCTAGTAGACCCAGAAAAGGGTCTTCTCTGTTTTTTGTTGCCTTGGTCATGATGTTTTTTATAATCTGCACAGCTTTCTTGGCAAGTCCATTGGATTGGGGATACATGGGGCTAGATGTGCTCAGTGAAATACCCCAGGCTTTGGCAAACTTGATAAATTCCCTAGAAGTGAACTGAGGGCCATTGTCAGACATTAGCTGCAATGATATGCCATGCCAGGCAAAGTGGGCCTTAAGTTGCATTATGACCATGTTGGACAATGTTGTTGTAAGTCTGTCAACTTTGAAGAAATGGCTGTGATAATTGACAGTTAATAGGAAACTGGAGCCATTCCATTCAAACATCTGTAGCAATCTTTTGCCAAGGGAGCTCCTTTGAGTTGTTTGGCATGTGCTTGGCACATGTTTGGCATTTTGCTATGTACTGTTCAATTTCTGTGCTGAGGCCTGGCCAGTACACTAACATCCTTGCTTGCTGTTTGGTTTTCTCAGTTCAAAGGTGGGCTGCATGTAGCTGCTGGAGTGTGGCTAACTGCAGGTTCTTGGGAATGATCAATCTTTCTCCCTTGAGAAGAATGCCTTTTGTGAAAGACAGCTTGTGTTGGATGTTCCAGTAGGTTAGGATGTTGGTTGAGCACTCTTTTCTAGTACTCGGCCAGCCCTCTTGAATCATTTTGACTATGGGGCTCAAGGTGCACACAGATAATGGTGGAAGTGTTTACATCCATACATGATGGCATATAACTTTTTTGAGTTGCAAATACTTTTGCTCTGTCTTGCTGAGCAATCTTGATGCATGCGCTGTGACCTGCCCTTCTGAAACAAGGTGGGCACCAAGCCCATGGTGGGAGGCATTGACAATGAGTTTGACATTCTTGCTCTGATGGTTGAAGAATGGGGTGTTTGACACTATAGAGCATTTCAGGTCCTTGAGTGTTTGGGTGTGTTCCTCTGACCAGACACACTGTAGCATATGGCTGATTGTCACTGTTATTCATCAGAACTTCATGGATGAACAGTTTATCATTGCCTCTGTTGCTGCCTTGGGATTCTGTTGTTTATGCTTTTTTTAGCACTCTGACACACATGGGCAAAGTGAGACAATTTTCAGTCCCTATTTTATCTGCTCTCAAATTTGCTATTGGCAAATTTAGTTTTTCTTAAGAAAAGGTTTTGTAAACAAAAGCATGAAGGAACAAAGAAGAGGAAGTTTGATGGAAAAATTGAGGTGGCAGTAAATCAGGACAAAGAATGTTTAATTTATTTGACAAATATGGATAATAATCATTTAACAATCCAGTAGGTTTATACCCTGGTGTATGTTGCTAGGTCTATATTGTCCCAATATAATAGGGCAGGTCTAAAAGTTTGGATGAAGTTTGTTTTGATGTCCTGTGAACAGTAGTTGCCTCAGGTGAACAGAACTTCAGGAATGGATCAAGAACTTTAATTATGTCCTCAGAATGGATGTTCAAGCTCCTATCTCAGTAAATTTTGAGTTATTTCGATTAGGTCTATGTTCAACTATTGACTATCAGTAGGCTACATTGAAAATATCCAGGTAAATTTTCTGTTATTCATATTATTGACTTACAAATAAAGTAAACATACCACGCAATGCCGTTTTTTATGCTCTTTCCAAATATAATAATCATTTTTGTCAGAAATGAAGATTAATCTCTTTATATACCAATACAGGGTGTATATTTTTGCACATTTGGGGGGGGGGTGAGGGTAAATTTTATTCCTGATTTAAATGAGAGGTAAGTTTAAAATACCCCACCCTCCTAATGTGCAAATATATACCCTGACCAATATAAAAGATTGTGATGAAATATGATAAGATATTCAAGTTAATCCAATTTTTAGCCTACTAAAAAAATTCAGATCAATCCACTTCATTGGAGTTCACCTTGTCAGTTATAGAATCTCATAACCTATGTAGCCTAGGCTAATCTTGGACACACATTGAAAGCTTGAAATATTCTGTCCAATCTTGGACAAAGGGCCTTAAGGTTGGAACAAAGTATCTAAATCAGAGGTAGGCCTAATCATATGGGACAGATTTAATTGAGCCTAAGACAAGTGTTTGTAAGTATAGAGCATTTTAAATTACTGACATAGGAATAAGGTAAACCCAACACTTTTTTTTATGCTCTTTCCAAAGATAATGATCACTTTGCTCACAAATTCAGTTTTAATCCCATTATGGATCCTCAAAGATGATACCCTTTTCTCTTTTTTTAGTTAGCATATATGAAGTGGCTAGAATCTACAATTCTTGCTTCATCATATGCAGAATGAATTTAATTCATACATTCCAACTGCAGCTCCACTGTACGCTACCCTGCCCCACCCCCCACCTTCATGTGCACATACATAGCCCAAATTATATGTCTCCCATGCAATTTCTGGGTCTCAATTTTATCACAGTTGGTACAGTTCATGGGAAAATCATTTTGAACAAGAGTGATGCTTTTAAGTGTTACCTTAAATAAGAGAAAAAGGTATTATCTTTCAGGGTCTATACATGGCTTAAAATTGAGTTTGCCAGGAAAGTGATTATTATATTTAGAAAGAACATGAAAAAGGCATTGAGTTGAATCTTCACCTTATTCCTAGGTCAGTAATTTAAACTGTTCCATGTTTATGCAAGTCTTTAGAGTAAAATAATTATTTTAAATAGTTTAAAACAATCTCCTTTTCATTTGCCCTAGATGGTTGGCCCCTAGCCCTAGAAAGCTGGGTAGAGCCTCATTGTTTTTGCAGCTTTCTGTTTGAAATATGGTCAGTGAGATGGATATCCAGAAGAATCAATTGGCAATTCCTTTGGATACTATCATCTTAAACATCTTTCAATGTGAACATGTTTCAGAACAATGCTTGACCACTTTCATCAGTATAGCTTCCAATATTCTAATTGTGGTTTGCCAGCTTATCTTCCTATTACCTTGAGGCTTAAATTGCAGGTCTAGCAATCTAAGAATTTTCAGTTGTGAAGCTCTTGTGGTTGTAATACCTCTCTAGTATTAGGGTTTATTGACCCAGGCTACCTACAAAATAAAGCAACATCTGAGCACATTACAAGCATTAAGTAAGTGCAAGCATGGTATAGGCACAAGCAGGGAATGAAGCATAGCAGAATACTACATCTTCTTTATTTTGTCATTTAAACTGCCTGCATTTCCTCTTGCACCAACATTCCACACTTGCTCCCACTCATCCACTCTGAGCAGGCTTACACTCTGTAATAAGCACCTTCAGAAAGGTATGTGTAAGAAGATGCTAGGCTCACTTCTTACAGATTCACTAACCAGTTCACTTCTTCTTCCTGCTGATTGGAAGTAATCTCATCACTGAGTGAACTTAGCATTCAAGGTTGGTCTGCATTTCTTGGTCTTCTGTATTGATTTGTAAGCAGGAGAGAGCGTCAGCTAGGGGAATGTCTTTGCCTGATTGGAATTTGATGTTGTAGTCCTATGGTTGGATCTGGAGGAGCATCCTTTGTAACATTAGGGATGATTTGCTGATGGGTCTGTTTAGGAGTGTTTCTAGGGGCTTGTGATTGGTGATGATGGTAAATGAATGTCCATACAGGTATTGATGGAAATGGTGACAGCCAAACACTATTGCATAGAGCTCCTTCCCAGTTTGGGAGTATTTCATCTTGGTATCATTCACTGATTTAGATGCAAATGATACTACTACTGAGGACTTCTGAATCAGTGCTGCTCTCATACCAGACATTGAAGCATCAACTTGCAACTCAACACACTGTTCAGCAGGGTCAAAGAATGCCTCATTTTGTTAAATGGAATCTTTAATCTTCTTGAGTGGTTTCATATGTTGCCGTTCACTCAAACAGTTCTTGTTTACCATGGTTTGAAGAGGCTACATAGGTTGGGTATGTAGCGAGACAGATACTTCATCACACCTAGGAGCGTTTTTAGCTGCTCGTGACTAGTTAGGGAAGGCATTTCTCAGATGGCTTGGAGCTTGTTTGGCTTGGGGTGTATTCCTTTGTCAGACAATATGTGGCCGAAGTAGGGGATAGCAGTGTCCTTTAGGAAGCACTTGTCTTTATTGAATTTAACACCTTTTTCTCTGGCTTGAATGAGGGTGTTTCTGAGGTTTTGTAGTGCTCAGCATTAGATGTTCCTGATACAATCATATCATCTACAATGACTTTCAAGTGCTTCAAAAGCCTGCTTCATCTGCCTCTGAAACTTGTCTTGTGCCTAGACTAGACTGAAAGGCATTCTTTTGAACTTATAATGGCCATATGGAACTTATAACGGTCATATGACATGAATGTGGTGAGTTTGGCTGATTTGGGTTTTAAGGTACAGCAACCAGTACCCATGCCTTGTGTCTAGCTTTGAGAATGATGTAGCTCCAGCATGTTTCTGCACAGCTTCTTCAAATGTGGGCATGGGGTGGTGAGGTCGTTTTATGGCCTTTTTTAAATCATGGGGGTCAATACACACTCAAAGTGCACCATCCCCTTTTTGCACCACTACTGCAGTTTACCCACTCCATGGGTTTGGTCACTTTTTCTATAGTTCCCAGCATTTCCATTCTACCAAGTTCCTTTTTGAACTGCAATTGGATTGCTAGGGGTATCCACTTTACAGGCTGAATAGAGGGATGTGCTTCTTCATTTAGCTGTATTTTGCATTCTCCTTCTAGCTTTCCAACCCCTTCAAACAGATCATCAAATTCTTCAAACAGTTCATTGAATTTGTCTTGTTCATCTTGCACATTGAGGATGAACTTGATTAAATTCATCTTTTGGCTTTCAGCAAATACAAATATTGGTGTGGGCACTGACAACATAGAAGTCTATGGATTGTTCTTTACTGCCCTTGTAGGAGCATTGGATCTGGATTGTTCCCAGCATTAGAATCTTTAGTCCACAGAAACTTGTAAGGATGTTGTTTGTTGGTTGAATCTTGGCAGCTGGTGTGAGTTTTGCTGCATGATGTTGAGTGATAATGCTTGCTTGAGCTCCAGTGTCAATTTTGAAACGCACATGGAGCTGGTTCTGGAGACACACAGTACCATATGGCTGATAGTCACTGTTATGCATCAGAACTTCATTGACTAACAGTTCATTGTTGCCTCTGTTGCTGCCTTGGGATTCACTGTTGTTTATGCTCTTTTTTTTGTAGCACTCTGACAAACTTGGGCAAAGTGCTTGGATTTCCCAGATTTGCTGCAAACTTTGCCTTTTGCTGAGCAATTATGACTTGAGCTGTATTTGTCCCCACAAAAATATCACTCTGAATTTACAGGCCTTGACTGCATCTGCCTGTTAGGGTGTCTTGAGTTTCTCCTGATGGCATTGATTTCTTGCTTTATTGGTATGCTGTGGTTAGCGGGCTCTGCCAACATTGTTCTAAGTTGTGCCTGGGTCTCTGTATATGCACGTGCTATTTGTACCAATTCAGATAAGGCTAGGTCTGGTCCTGAGTGCAGAAGCTTTTCTCGTATTTTTTCAGAATTAGATTCACAGATAAGCCTATCTTGCACCATTTCATCACTGATTGTCACTGGGTATGCACAGTCACACACCAGGATCTTTAACTGAGTCACATACTGTTCAATCGTCTATCAGTCCAACTGGTCATGCTTGTAAAAGACATAGCAAGAAAAGATAGCTTTTGCCTTTGGATTAAAATGTTGGTCAAACTTTGTCAGGTAGGTTTTGATTTTGTCTTTTTCTGTTTCTGCAAGTGTTGAAGTACTGAAAATGTCTCTTCCCTTCTCCCCCAGCCAGAGGAGGAGATTGGTACATTGCACATTTTCACTTTTTCTACTCAAAGGACCATTGAACATCAGTTGAGCGTGGTTTTTGAACCTCATACATGCTTCCTTGAGGTTGGGAGCATCCCAGTTCAGCTCAGGACAGGGAGTTCCTGCATCCATCATGACACCATGTAATCTTTTTGAGGCCAGGTATTAAGTTGGGCAATTTAATGTAAAACCCAGGTCACAACCTGTAAACAAAAACACATATAAGAAAAGAGAAACACTTAATACTAGAGAATGGGACAATGACCAATACAGTTGAGGTTTAAAGTTTCTACAAATTTTTTTTTCTTTTTTTTTTTCTAGAAGTTTGGTCACAGATGCATGCTTATTTGTTCGCTTTTTCGCAGATGCCCTCACTTTAATAGAATTTCAAAGCTTGAGTGTTTGATTTTAGTCAAACAGTTCATGGTAACAAACTGTAAGTAAGGAGCAACCCAGCTCATTAGTAACCAAAACTCTAAAAAAAACAATAGGTACACCCACCAAATGATATACAAACCAAATGATACCAATAGATACATCAAAAGAATTGTATTTTTATGATGATTTTAAATATAAAAGTTTCATCAAGTTACCCCTTAATGCCCTGCTCTTTACACTAAAGTTTGACTTTTTTCTGACAACTCTACTTTTCAAAACAACAAAAAACTGTAGCATAAAGAGTGGCGCATTGAGGAGGGGACTGCCTCTTTCATATACAGAATAATTTCTGTTCGTTTTAAGTTTTAATGTTGCTCCTTGCTTTCAGTAAAAAAAAAATTTAATTTGATAATAAAACAGATTGAACTGAAAAAAAGTGAATTCTTCCATTTTGTGTTACAAAACAAGAATTTTGGCTCAATTAGAGCCAAAACATTACTGGGCTAAATTTTGAGGTTGCATATTGGTTTAGAACCTTTGAAAAAATGTGTAGGCCTACATTTTCTCCCATTTTTAAATTATATCAAAGAAAAATGCAGATTTCTTTAATTTTTTTGCTGTAGAAAAAAATATGGGTCAAAACTCAATAATTTTATTTCTGCCAACTATAAAAAGTGGCACTGACAAAAATAATAATAAACAAGCTAAAATAGCCTAAAGTAACAATTAGCCTAGCCACAATCATGTTGCTTGTACAGCTTTTGCTGTATTGGCAATGAAAAGTTTAAAAAAGCACATATTGGCTCAACAAGCTCATTATTTGATGCCAATAGCTGCTCAAACAAAAAAAAGAATATTTTCCATTGGGGAAAATTACCCCATAGAGGATTTTTCCTGCAAAAAAAGACTGCCAATAAAAAATCCTCCAGATAATTCCAACACTGCTTAAAATTTTTGCTTCACAATTCCCCCAGATTATCTATATTTAAAATTGATGTGGCAAAGATAAAGCAAGACCAATAAAAAGAGATTCACAAGGGAATCCTTACAAATTCCCACAATGTGAAGTTTCCCTTGGAAACTTCCTTCCCCATACAAAATTCATTGCATGGGAAATCCCCTCCCTAACCCCCAAAAAATGTATACATTCCAGTAATAAATACTATGCATAAACAATGGGTAAATTTTATAACTTAAAGCCCTTTCCTCAGGGACTATAGGGGTCTTGTTATCCTATTGGCATACTTATTGGGCTTTTATGGTTATCTCAAAATTTTAATTGGATGACTTTTGGGAAACGTGGACACAGGAAGGGGCTAATTGCCCTCTAATCTTTTCGGTCACTTAAAAAGGGCATTAGAACTTCTAATTTCTGCTTTAATAAGCCGTCTCCCAGTATCCTAGGACTTTTGGTTTGATATGATCACCCCTGGGGAAAACAACAAATGAACATAAATCCTTGATCTTTTGTTCTGGCAAAAAAACAAAAAAACAAACAAACAAAATTCCTCTTTTTTTATGATGGGAGCTTGAAACATCTACTGTGGGGGTTCATTCTTGTGCTGAATCTGATGATGTGATTTTCATTAAGATTATGTTACTTTTTGGGTGTCTTTCCCCCTTTTTTTCAAAAATCAGGAAAAATTTTTAGGCTTTTTTCTTTTCATGGGTAACACTAAACTCAATGATGTTTTGTCTGGAATCAACATAAAAAAAACAATTCTTTTGATGTGTCTTTTTATATCAAACTTTTATTTTTTAAGATTTTTGGCTACTAGTGAGCCAAGTTGCTCCTTACAGTTCTTTACCATAAACATTTTGACATCATAGCCTAATTAATAATGTTGTTCATCTTACCATCATGTGTGTACTCTGTTAACCTATGGGCCATTTTAATGACCTAATACTATAGTTGTAACAAGACTATAATGCCTGCAAAATTGCAGCAGTCTAAAACCGTTGCTATTTTCCCTTCATGCACCAAATTTAGCTAGGCTACAATAACATCTATCCCTGTTTCTATAAAACCAGGCATTAAAACCCCTAATAAAAAACACCATATTTGTACCTGCTATCCGTCTATTTTTTCTTGTAGATGTTTTGGATTCATCTGAGTCGCCACAAATGAGCAAATTTAAAATCAATGAATTTTGTTTATTTTGAATCAGTTTAAAAAGTAGATTCTGTTGATGCTTGTATTGTAATCAAAACTTTGCTTTTCGTCTTGTATTGACAGTTTTGCTTTCCATTGACAAGGGGTGTTTTTTGTTTCAGTTTGTTACTGTTAACCTTAATTTTAACCTCTTATTGTTAAGTTAAAGTTTGATATTTGTATAATAATGCTTCAAAATTGGCATTCTTCCTTGAAAAAGTACCCCTTTAATTATTTTTTATGGGAGGGTGGGATGCAGTCAGAAATGAAAAACAAATCATTTTAGGTTTTTCACTTTCATAATTCTCAAGAGGAGCTCTTTGTAAATTTTTTTTATATAGGATGTCCTGCATCCCTGTGCTTCCCTACAGGTAAGTGTATGAATCAAATCAGTACATAACATTTCGACTATTTCTCCAATAAGACGGAATTGTTATGTTACATCACCCATAAAACAGATAGTATAAAAATATTCCTCAGAATGATGACAGATTAAGAGGGAAATTCTCCTACCATCCTACTGTATTTAATTGAAGGCATACTAAGGATAAGAAAATTTTTGCATAAAAATTTACTTTTGAGGCTTCTGGCCCAACCAACTATAGAAAGTTCCACTAGTCCTCCTTCACAGTAGCTGATGCTCAACTGTTCACAATATTATGATGCCTCATGAATCAGATCAATTAAATGAAGCTGAAAATTAACCAATGACTGTTTTCGTTTTTTTTTTTTTTTGTTTGGACTAAATGCATCTTTAAGAACAAATTGTAAATTTTCCCATCTTTTTTGTTTTTTAAGCAGTATAATTGAAAACTCGGGTCACAACAATCTGTAATACAGTGAAAACTATAAGTAAAGCATAAGCAAATATTATGAGCAAGGCAAAAGCTACATTCATTTCATATCACATGCAAATACAGGAATATCTCCTTTTTCACCATCAATAAAGAAAAAAGATTAAACGAAATATAAGTTTTTCATTGTCTTTTATTTATACCAATATCTCTTCTTTCTGAACTCATAACTGAACTAAAAATTAAGTCACAAATGACTTTACTTTTCTCACAAATAATCACAAAACTTCAACATTTTTTTAAAATTTAGGCCTTGGGGGGGGGCCTTAACTACTCCTCCACAACGGACCACTGTAGCTGGCAATACTCCTCTGTAACTGTGTTTCTTGACTTGACATTGAGGTTTGAAGAGGGGCAGTGTTAGCTGGACTATTGTATGAGGTAGAGAAAGTCTTTGGGGCTCCCTTTGGTCTTAACTCTAGTATGGTATCTGAGTTGCTCTGCTGAGGCTGAGTTGCTCTACATCTGTGTCTTCTGGTTAAAGTCTTCAGGACTTTCAATTTTGGCAATAGATCTTCTTATCTTGGGTTTGTACAATGTATGATCTTGGCAGCTTGTGTTCACAATATAACTGCTGATTCCCAGGATTTTCTTTGGATATAGGCATGAATGGATTGCCCTGGCTTCAATTCTTGAAGATCTTTTGCATGACAGTTGCGGAACTTTCTGCCTCAGTTAGCACTCAAGGCATTTTTTAGTGAATTTGTTATTATCAAAAATTTGAGGAGCTAGATGTCCGAGGGTACAAGGAATGGTTAAGCACAAGTTTCTCTCATCAACAACCGAGCAGGGATTGCTATTCCGTCTACTCGAGTATTTCTATACTCATGAAGGGTGTTGCTCATTTCATTTTTGAAAAATCGTCTTTTTTATCATGTTTTTTTTTGCTATAGCAACAGCCTTTTTAGCCAAACCATTTTACTGGGTATGGTTGGGACTGGTCAATCTGTGTTCTACTGACCACTTCTTTGTAAAGTCTTTGAAAATGGAAGAGGTAAAATGTGGGCCATCATCTGAAGTTACAATGCAAGGGATACCATATCTTGCGAAATGGGGCTTGAGCTTGGATATAACTTGCTGGGAGAATGTGCTTTTCCCCAGATGATCAACTATAATGGTGAACCGTAAGTAGAAAGTGGCTTCCTTCCACATAGAACCAGTCTATTCTAACATGGTCCCTTGGGTGATTAGGTATGTGAAGGAGTTTGAGGGATTCTTTCTGGTTGTTCTTTTAGAATGTTTGGCAGGCCAGGTAATTTTTGACATATTCTTCAATGCCAGTACCCTTGGTCATGCCTTGCCAATAGACAATTTTCCAAGTCCTTTGCTTAGTTTTTTCCAATACCTAGGTGAGAAGCCTGCATACTTTTCAAGATATTTAGAAAAAGGGTCTTGGGGATTACCAAGTGGCGTCCTTTGAGAATGACTCAATCATTAACTGTGAGTTCTTGCCTGGAATTGGAAATCTGCATTATGAGAGCCAGTGTCTGAGCTTTAGTTGATGTCTAGCCTGACTTAATTCTATCCACAAGACATTCTAAAGAAGGGTCAATTGTGTTTTTTGTTTTTATTCAAATAGTCTTCCAGGACTGATTGGAATGAGGTTCATAATAGAGTGAAAATATGCTTTGATCTTCTTTTGTAGATTTTCTTTTTTGCCTTGAGGGTAGGGAAGAGAAAGCATGTCTAGGACAGTTATCTCTTTTCCAGGTTGAAAAATTATTGTGAAGTCATATGGCTGGATCTGGAGCACCATTCTTTGTAAACGAGCAGATGACTTCTGTATTGGTTGATTAATAAGTCTTTCAAGCAGTTTGTGGCTAGTGACTATGATGAATCCTTGGTCATATAAATATTGATGGAAGTGACGAATTCCAATGATGATGGTGTAAAGTTCATTTTCAATCTGAGAGTAGTACTGTTCTGTTGCATTCAAGGATCATGAAGCAAACGAGATGAATTTTTATTTTGAATAAAAACTGTTCCCAGCCCTTACTTGGATGCATCAGATTGTAGCTCTATTCATTTGAAGAATTAAAGACGTGTATGGTGCAGCAAATCAACTTTTTCATTGTGTTAAAGACACTCATGAATTTCTTCCAATTTTAACTTCTGCTGCTTTGAAAGAGTTCTCAGTGGCTTTTTCTGGTATGACAGATTTGGAATTTAACATGACAGGTAGTTCAGCATCTCTAACAAAGTTTTAATTTCTTTGTGGTTGCATGGTTAGGGCATTTCTTTCAGAGCTTTAACTTTCTCTGGGTTGGGATGGACACCATCCTTAGAGATCTCATGTCCAAAGTAAGGTATGGACTCCAGCTTGAGTACCAGACTATAGAAACAAGGGTTTAGTAGTGACGTATGTGCACCTGTCTTCCACCAAGGCCATACCAAAATGTCTTAGATTAGATTTTTCAAGTCATATAAATACCCATTTTTGACTCAGCTTAAAATTGTTTCTTTTTTATGTTACTTATGGCAAAATATGTTTCAGTAGATTTATTCATACTCCCTTTAAGAAAGTAAGCTGCTTGATATGACCCTAAAATATTTATAGTTACGTCAAGCAATCCATTTCATCCTAGCTGTTTAATTTGAAAACTAGTGTTACAATTTTATATTTTTTTTTTTCATGATATACCTAATTAATTTTTGTTTTTTTGAGCTAACTGATGTCAACAACCAGGTGAGCTAAGGTTATATTATTATTTGTCTACCTGTATTTTCTTTTCAAATGTATAACGCTATAGAATGTTTATTAGATGTAATATATATATAATAATATATATATATATATATATATATATATATATATATATATATATATATATATATATATATATATATATATATATATATATATATATATATATATATATATATATATATATATATATATATATATATATATATATATATATATAAATATATATATATATATATATATATATATATATATATATATATATATATATATATATATATATATATATATATGGTACTGGGAGCCCAACGGCTTCGCCGCCAGGCCCCTGCACTCGGTACTTGGCAGGCTTCTATGTGTGGATTCTCATTGTTGCTTGTCTCCTAACTTCAGACAATTTGAGACACTTTCCTGTCCTTTTTATATTGCAGTCTTTTTAAAGATATTTGATTATTAAAGCATGTCTGCTAACAACGATATCTACTAACCTTCAAACTTTTGGTTTTCTTTTTTAAGGTTTTTGTATTATTGTAATCCCTTGTTGAAACGTATACAAATATTTTTGCAACTACCAGTTTTTTTCTCTTTACGCAATTTAATGTCTTTTCATAACGTTTCTTTTCTAAGATATTTGATTATTAAAGCAAGTCCAGTTTTCAACAATTATTTCTACTAAGCTTCAATCTCTTGGTTTTCTTTCTTAAGGTTTTTGAATTGCTTTAATCCCTTGTTAAAATGTATACAAATATTTTTGGAATTACCAGTGTTTTGCTCTTCAAGCAATCTAATATATTTTCATATTGAAGTCCGTTCAAAGATATTTGATTATTGAAGCTAGTCTAATTTCTAACAAGATATGTACTAAACTTAAAACTTGGTTTTCTTTTTTAAGGTTTTTGAATTGTTGTAATACGTTGGTAGAATGATCATTTGTAATAATTGTAAATTTTCATTTTTTGGGCCTTCCTACTCACTTTATATAACTGGTTGAGTTCAAAAAGGTTTTCTTTTTTAAGGTTTTTGAATTGTTATAATTCCTTGTAAAAATATATAGGACCTATAAGTTTTTTTGCAATTAATAGTTTTTCGCTCTTTAATGTCTTTTCATACTGCAGTTTTAAAAAATTATTTGATTATTGAAGCTAGTCCGCTTTCTAACAGCGATATGTACTAAGCTTCAAACTTTTGGTTTTCTTTTTTAAGGTTTTTCAATTGTTGTAATCCCTTGTCAAAGTATCAAATCATCATTTGTAATAATTGAAATTTTTCGTTATTGGGCCTTCCCACTGACATTATATAACTGGTTGTGTTTAAACCTGTAATCTTAATCGTGTTGCGAGTGGTTTTTATCTAACAGAAAAACAAACTAATTCTAAAAATTAAGTATTTTTATAGTTTGAATTAAAATATTTAAAATTATTGCTCAGGTATCGTAAATAATTTTGCAGTTTACTTTAGCGATTCTGAATTGAATTTAAAATTTTTTTCAACCTATTTTCATGTCTTAAAAAAACATTGCTTATACTTATAAGAAAATAAATTCGGTAATGATGTTTTTCTTACTACGATTTCTACTAAGCTTCAAACTTTTGGCTTTTTTTTTTAAGGTTTTTGAATTGTTGTAATCCTTTGTTATATATATATATATATATATATATATATATATATATATATCCATGTTTTTTCGGGAATGTTTGCACCCCAGTATATTCTGGCCTAAAAAACGATTTAGATAGGTCAGAAGTTTGAGAAAATTTGTTAAGAGCCTTAATTTTGGAAAAAAAATATTTATGTGGCTAATGTCATTTGTATATACATCAGTATTACAATGACGTTGTCACACTTATGTGGAAAAATCAACGATGTTCATGAACGGAGAAGTTTATATTAAATTGCCTAAAGAGCAAAAAACCGGTAATTTCTAAAATATTTGCATATATTTTGAGAAAATTGGTATCTTGGGATCTTCCGCAAAAAAAAACGATCTTGATAGGTCAGAAGTCTGAGAAAATTCGTTAAGAGTCTTAATTTTGTTTTGCAAATGACGTCATGTAGTAAAATTACAATTACCTCATGTACGCCATGTACTTCATGACATCATATGATGTCATTCATATAATATACGATAGCTGAGTTTCCAAATGTAGTCCGTTATTTATCCAACACAATGTCTGTAGGAAGGCCCAAAAAACGATTATTTGCAGTTTCAGTTACTGTAAATATATGTAATGTTTTACTCTAATGTTTTATACTGTTGTGTCGTGGTTTATCTTGTCTGTGTTACCTTAATTGATGTTTTCAAAGTGCACTTTGGAAGTTTCTCGTTTGAATTGTATCACTCAGGTTGTTTTTATGCTGTTTTGTCGGGGTTTATCTTCTCAATGTTACCTCAGTTGATGTTTTCAAAGCGCATTTTTGGAAGTTTATCATTTGAAACGTATGACTCAGAATGTTTTTATACTGTTGTATCGTGGTTTATCTTGTCAGTGTTACCACATTGATGTTTTCAAAGTGTATTTTGGAAGTTTCTTGTTTGAAATGAATGACTTAGAATATTTTTATACTGTTGTATTGTGCTTTATCTTGTCAGTGTTACCTCAGTTGATGTTTCAAAGTGTATTTTGGAAGTTTCACGTTTTAAACGTATGACTCAGAATGTTTTCATTCAGAAGACAATTTGGCATAGTGAGACACAAACAAAAAGTTAGGGTCATTTAGGTTCATATACATGGCGCGCCATGCTATGTCTTGTCATGGCACTATGCCAGTGTATCTTCTAAATGGAAACATTGACACAACAGTATAAAAGCATTCTGAGTCATACGTTTCAAACAGGAAACTTCCAAAATACACTTTGAAAACATCAACTGAGGTAACGCTGACAAGAGGAGTGCCAGGGGGGGTAATAATGTGGCACAGGATGTGAATTGAGATGGTGTATTATGTAGGGGTGGGTTGCGAAAACATGCAACAATGGATTTAATGAATGATTTTAAACATAAAAATATCTGAGAATGTCTTAGATGTGAGGATGGGATGTCAGAGTGTGCCAGGGGTGCAGTAATAGTGTGGCACAGGATGGGAATTGAGATGGTGTATTACGGAGGGTCGGGTTGTGAAAACATGAAACAATGGATTTAATGTGCGATTTTTAGCTGGAAATGTCTGAAAATATCTTAGGTATGAGGATGGGGTGTCAGAGTGGACCAGGGAGGGGGAGGGGGTCAAGTAATAGTGAGGCACGGGATGGGATTTAGATGGTGTATTACGGAGGGTGGGGTGGGTGTAATGCCAGGGCGGTGTGCAGTGTTTTGTGGGGCATCATGATAGGCTTGGGTTATAAAACCTGAATCAAGGGATTTAAATACATAATTTTTATTATGAAATAACTGAAAAAAAGTCTTAGGAATGATGGCGGGGAGGGTTCAGTTAAATGGGCTCAGTTGCACGGCTATAAACATGGGCTTGGCTTGCGAAAACTTGAATCACGGGATTTAAAGGCATAATTTTTAATAGGAAATGCCTGAAAGATGTCTCGGGGGAAATGTGGTGATGTCAGAGGGATGATGTATGCCATTCATAGTTTACCAAGGTGGTTTGCATTGCCATGACTATTATACTCTAGAGCTTAAAGATAAGGCGGGAGGCATTAAATGAATTGTCGGTAGAGGGGAGAGAAATCTAACATTCATATCTAAGAAACGAACTGTTTCGTTAAAAAGCTCTAAATATTGCATAAATCTCTATTATCAAGGTGCCCCTCCTCTGGAACTACTTGCTTGGACCCCTCCCCTCTCATCCTTCTTTAATTTATGCATGTTATAGTTTATATTTTATCCCTTTGTAAGCCTTTTAATGTTTTGTTTTTTCCTTTCGCATTGTCTAATGTCTCAAAACGCTGTATTTTTGTTAAGGGCTCTCCGAAAAAACTCTTAAAACGCTTTAAATCTCTAATGTCCCTCCTCCTCCCTGCCCCCCTGGGTTGCATGCTTGGTTGTCTTTTGCTATAATAGATGGTTTTTTGCATATATTACGATAAGCCTCTTTTCACGTTTAATTTTTTGTTTGTCATGTATTTTTAACTGCTTTTTTCTATATTTTTTATCTTACGTTTGCATAGTCTTGTCTCAAAACGCTGTATTTTCGTTAAGGGCTCTCAGAAATATCTCTTAAAACGCTTTAAATCTATCTCTAATATAACTCATCCCCCTGCCCCCTGGGTTGCATGCTAGGATGTGTTTTTTTCTATAATAGATGAATCTTTTGCATATATTACGATAAGCCCTTTTCACCCTTTATACATTGTTTGCCGTGTTTTTTAACTGCTTTTTTATATATTTTTAATATTGTTTGTAAATTTGTTTGAAATAATAAAACCTTTATTTACAAACTCTGTGTTTTTAAAATGTATTGTTTGGACTCTCAATGTGATTATACAGTTAAAGCACTCCTTAGTCTGTTTGGGTATTAATACCTTGAGAGCAAATGTCTCCAGGGAGTGTGTCAAATTTGGGAGAGTAACATACCGTTCTAACGAGTGCCAAAAATGGGGAATCTCAGGTGTCGTGCAGTAGGTTAATTTTAGAATATGATGAGTAGGACAAAATATTTGGAAGGGCTTGTTAGTTCTCCCGGTTAAGGAACAAATCCGTTGGACGGGAATGACCTTTCGAGTCCTGGCGGGGCAAAGAAACAACTAAAGAAAGACAGAAAAAATGCGTTGAGCATTTTGGGTGAAAAATGAGATGTCAAAATGGCTATTATGTGACAGTGATGTATGCCGACATTGTGTAAGATGTGTGCTGTTGTTGCGTTATAAGTGGGGATTCTGGGTTCCTGTCGCAAGGTTACATAAAATTGCGTGAAGCATATTAGACCTGATCGTTTGAAACGGGGTAAGTCGTGTGAGATCATTGGAGTCCAGAGGGGCGTGTCATGGGAGTCTTGCCAAGTGTGTTCCCTTTAATAGAACCGATGACCGCATTGCGTAGGTGTGACGAAGTGAGGGGTTGGTAGCTTCTCTTATCTAAGCCTTTAAGGCGTGAGGATGTGTGGCGTGACGTCAGAGGGCTCTGCTTGAAATCCAATACTAATTTTCCTATCTGTGTCGTGACGTCAGAGGGCATGTCACAGAAATGCACAGGGGTGTGTCGCGTGACGTAACAGGGCATGCGTTTATAGTCCCGTGGGAAAAGGGAGGGTATGCGCTTGAAATCCAATACTAAGGGGGAAAACCCTGGACATATTCTATAATATCCGTCTAGACATGTATAGGGGGAAAATATCTGGGATGGGAGGGATGCTTAGACACGATTTTCCTATAAAATGGGTGTCTAGATATCTATATGGGGAAAACAATATGGCTTCTACCACATGGGGAGGCCTATAAAATGGCCGTCTAGACATATAGGGGGGGGAACACCTGTTAAGGTCGCCTAGAAACAAGTTTCTCACGGGAATCTTGGCAGCTGACCGCATTGTACAGGTGCGAGGGGTTAAGAGCTACACGCCTAATGGGCAGGTAGAAATCCAATGCTTATTTCCCTGTGTTAATTTTCCTATCTGTCTGCTTGAAACTGAACCCCCCCCCCCCACTACTAGCGTCCCACAGAAACAATGGACCATAGACGAATTGAAGGTCAATGTCGGACTTACCCCACTGTCGACTTTCCCTGATTCATCCTACGCCCTTTTAACAATCTTTATGCACATAGAATATTTTGATTTAGTTCAAATATTCACTCAATATTTCGCTACAGAAGTAATAGTTGCAGTGGTAGTAGTAGTAGTAACAGTGGTAGTAGCTGTTGTTTTAGTAGTAGTAGGAGTAGCGTGCAAATACTGCCTTTTTGGTCAATTGATCGTAACCCTATCATTTCCAGGAAGTTCCAAATTAATAACCCTGTCATTCCGGAGTTACGCCCTTTTAACTAGCTGTATGCGCATAACACGTTTTGATTTACTTCAACACTCCCTTCAGCATTCTCTGAAACGTTCACCTGAATGCCCTTCTTCTTTTTTGACATTAAAGGTCAAATATGCCCACCTTTTTCAATAAAAGAATACTATGTGTTAACAACGGGCGAATTACATGACTTACAACCCTTGCACCCAGGGCTGTGGAGGGGGGGTGACATATCATGAGACATAGTTACTGGATCTTTCAACTATGCCGAAGAATATGGCTATATGACAATTTTGATTGAATGTGTTTGGGGAATTAATGGGCGTGGGAGGGGGCTAGTTGCCCTCCAGTCACTTTTGACTCTTTAAACAGTAACTGGAAATTCTAATTTTCAATCGAGTGAGCTCCTTCCGAAGCTTCTACGACAGCTCCCTCTATACGAAGTGCCTTTGTGAAAAAAAAGAGAAAGAATACATTGTACCTAAATCGCTCTTTACTTTATTGATTGAGACCGCAAAGAAAGCTGTGTCAAAGCATGACATAAATCGATAACAATGTCTTAAGGTTGGTTAATTTTGTCACGTGTAATTGATAATTTAACTGAGAGAAACCGAAAATTCTGATTCCATTATGATTATTTTTTATCCGAGAAAATCGATTACGATTTCAATACTATTTAATTGAAAAATGGACAATTGCTTGTAACTATGTGATTGGTCGATTCATTTAGTGTTTCTTTGATTTAAGGGTTCTGGCAAGAATTTTTTGGAAGAAAATGCAAGAACAACTATTTAGTTTCAAGTTTTTGCTGAGTTTTAACATTGTTAAATTAAATGGCATCTTAAATTATATTACCCTGTAAACATTATTTCTATCATTCTCCTCTGTTTTTATCTGTTAACCCCCACTCTCTATCTCTTTTCTTATTTAATTATTGTTTTTAGGTCCTTTATAGATGGGAAAGTAGTATCAATGAGTTCTACGTTAGTTGAAACAATTTCAATAAACTACGAAGATTTTAGTGAAAGTTTTTTGACATGCAGTACGTGCTTATGTAAGTAATTTTGGATGAGTTTACTTCAGAGAACTCTGAATATTACAGTTAGATCAGTCGGAACTAGCATTGTTTCCTCACTTTTCATGGTTTGAAGTTTCTGACGGAAGAAGAAGAAGCAGAAAGCAGGCCAGTTAAGAAGGTTTCTTTTTCAAATCTAGCTCTTGTTCAATAGCAGCTCTGGTTAATAGTGGCTGTTGGTAGAACCCTACAGATGCTAAATAATTTAAGTCCACATGTTAAACAGCGGAGGAGAATGACAAAAAGTTTAAACTGTTAGCTTGGATCTATTGTACGAATTCACCCCCTAGATCATAATCAGGTTATGTATATTCGTATTCAGGCCACCCTCCAAGGAAGTTATGTGAAAATATTATGCATATGGGTTCTGCAATGGATAAAAAAGCCACTTCCTGTTTTCTTCAATTGTTTTCTTCTCACCATTTCATTTTGATCTGAAAATCCCTACTGTTCACTTTCTTTCCCTCCCAACATAAAATTTGGAGTTACGTTGCCCCTTCCCTTCTAGTAGAGCTGTCCCTGAAAGCTTTAAAACAGTACCCAAGCCATGAGACATAGCAGTGTAGGACTGCCAAAACTATAAATTTCGAAATACTCATTTACGAGAAGAAGACGACCTTTTCTCCATCAATGCAACTTTTAATCAAATTAAATGTAAAAAAAACAAGTTTTTTTTAACTGAAAGTAAGGAGCGACATTAAAACTTAAAACGAACAGAAAATATTCCGTATATGAAAGGGGCTGTCTCCTCCTCAACGGCCCACTCTTTTCGCTAAAGTTGTTTATTATTTTGAAAAGTAGAGCTGTGAGAAAGAGTCAAAATTTAGCTTAAAAGTGAGGCGTTGAGGAGGGGACAGTCCCTTTCACATACGGAATGATTTCTGTTTGTTTTAAGTTTTAATGTCGCCCCTTACTTTCAGCTAAAAAACTCATTTTTTTTATTTAATTTCTGAACGTTTTTGAATTAATGTAGGTTTTGAGTGTGGCTCACCGCACATGAATAATTAAAACGAGATTTACTTATTATCTTTTCTTTTTTTAGCTAATACTTACCTTATAGAAACCTATGCTTGATTTTTGCTCCAGTTATTTAAGAATTCCTCCTGAATCACAAAGGCTGTTTAATTAGAATAATACCTCTTTTAAAAGTTAAAATAAACTTTAGCATAAGAGCGACCTATTGAGGAGAGGCAACCCCCTTTACATATGTAATATTTTATGTTCGTTTTAAGTTTTAATGTTGCTCCTTACTTTCAGTGGAAAAAACTTGTTTTTTAACATATAATTTCTGATTGTTTTTTAAATAATGCTGGGAAATCCAGCACCCCCTTCATGGATAATTCTCTTCCCCCATGAAAAATTCCGCCTTGGAAAGATCCTCCCACGCAACCCCCTCCCCCGACCTCTCCATCAGAAAAAATCCCCCCTGAAAACGTCTGTATACTTCCCAATAACCAATACTGTATGTTAACAATGGGCAAAGTTCATAACTTGCGGCCCTTCCCCCGGGGACTACAGGGGATAAAGTCGTCCTCAAAGACCGAGTTATTGGATTTTTCCACTATGCTGAACAAACTGGCTATCTCAAATGTTGATCCGGTGATCAACACTTAAAAAGGCCTCTAGAGCTTCTAATTTCCGTTCGAATGAGCCTTCTCGCGACATTCTAGTACCACGGGTCGATGCGATCACCCCTGGGATAATAACAAGTAAACACTATTCCGTGACCATTCTTCTCGCAAAAAATTACTGATTTCCACATATTTGAAGATAGGAGTTTGAAAACTCTACTATAGGGTTATCTGATACGCTGAATCTGATGATGTGATTTTCAATAAGATCATGTGACTTTTAGAATGTGTTTCCCCTTATTTCGAAAACAAGGAATATTTTCTCAGGCTCGTAACTTTTGACGGGTGGAACTAAACTTAATGAAACTTATATATTTAAAATCAGCATAAAAATACAATTCTTTTCATGTATCTTTTGGTATCAAAATTCCGTTTTTTAGGGTTTCGGTTACTATTGAGCCGGGTCGCTCCTTACTTACAGTTCGTTACCACGAAGTGTTTGATGAGTAATATATTCGCGATTTTTTAATTTTTGTCGATGGATAAAAACCTTACGTCAAGCTCGAACCAGTAGGCCTGACCATCTAAGCTAGCCAGGCTTGCTAGTTTATTTTACACCTTCAGTGTATTAATGTATGAAACTTAAATAGGTTTCTGTAAGCGTGTTTTTTCTTGAGTTACATACCGTTACTAATTATACATGTTACCGTGAATGTCGATATTCACCGATGAGTGTCCGAAATGCCTTTTTTCTCCTTGGATTTATTCAGCCTTGCCAGTCAACTTTTTCAATTTCATGCAAGGTTTGAGGATGACAGGTTAGGTTAGATTATGTTTGGTTAGGTTAGGTTTTTAACCCATTTCTGATATTTAGAACCCAACCTAACCTAACCTAGAGTAACATAATTTAACCAAACTTTAACGTTTACCATTATAGCATAAGACTGAAAAATCTGACTCGCAAAGCTAATTGAATCCTAGTAGAGAAAAAGGAATTTCTGACATTCGCCAATGAATGTAGACATTAACCAGATTTCGGACATCAACGGTAATATATACACTAAGGTAATTTTAAACGGCCTTTTCTGCAAAACCATCAATAACCAGCCTCCAAAGGTCTGTTTGGGTATATTTCTTCGAAACTTCAAGGACCATTATATCATCAAAAACTTGTGTCTGTAAAAAATTTAAGTGTCTATGCAACCATAAGTAGGAAAAAATTATTTAACCGATTTGATACTTATCTAATAGATTAATTTGTTAATATCAATTACAGGCGGTACAGAAAGAATCAAGATCATAGCAAGACGTAAAAAAAAACATCTAGATTTTTGTGTTCCTCTGAAAAAAAAAGTAAAAATCAACAGCAACAGCATCGTTTTTCCTCGGGTGGGAACCTGTTTTTCCAGTCTCTGAATTTCCCATCAAGTATTTGTTGTCTATTATCAATATAGTTGATTCTGTGACTTGAATGTAAAAGGAACTAGTTTGACGAAGTAAATATTATTTGTATTTTTTAAAACATATATCTGAATTATTCGAGTTAAATTTTTAGTTATGGAATGGAAGTGGGTGTAAGGTTTTCCTTGCTTAAATTTTTTTTGTTACAACCAGTTCCTTAATAGGCTAAGATTCATGTGTTCATGTATGAGCTATCCCAAAGTGATACTGTGATGTTCCTAGATCTCGGTTTTCTCTGTAGGTGTGTTGGGTTTTTAGTGTTTGGAAAAATAGACCACTTGTAGAAGCTTAATTGGTGGCTCTTCCTATTTTAGGTACATATGACGGCTGCGAGCATACACCTAAACTATTGCCATGCTCTCACACGGTATGCTTACAATGTCTCACAAGGATTTTGGCCAGTGCAACTCGAAATGACGAAATTCCATCTTCTTTTCGATGTCCGATTTGCAGGTAATGTCTTAGAAGAAATCAGATCTTAAAGTGCAGTGTTTTATAAAAACACTACATTTTTAGAGCTCATTATTTGCATTGGCTTGTTAACTTCTATGACGATTTTTCAGGAGGGTGGGAAAACTGAAGAATGTTTTTTTTTTTTTACTATTAATAAGTTGGAGAAGATAGAGTTAGCAATAAGTTATGGAAAGACAGTTTTATTTGCAAAGTACAATTTCAATATCTCTCTCACTCACTCTCTCTCTCTTTTTTCCCCAAGAAACATAATAAACAATTTATTATTGCTTTATTCATCTACATTTTATTTACTGTGTAACTTTTTGGGCTTCTACCTTTTCATCTGTTTTAATCTCTTCAAATAGTTTAGAATAAATCAGTGAGGAGACTTTCTGATTGATTGCGCTTCTTCAGTTAAACATCTTTATGGGACTTATGGGATTCGTTCTTTAGACCAACATTGTTTGATTTCTAATTCTAATGATTGTCATGGTTATTTTGCTTTTGAATTTTTCTGGGATTTTCCCAATGAATTTTCACTATCATGATCACTCGATTGTTCTTAGATGAGATTTTCCTAATGAAATTTGTCCGACATCAAGAGTGTGTTTCAACATTTGTGATAAGGTAAAGGTAAAGAATACGACATTGGACTTTATACAGTCTCTACCGTCGGTGCTGATCGCCATCTTATAGCCCCTGAGCCAGGAAGTGCAATTGGGGGCTGGGGGCCAGCCATCCCGTGCTTTCGCACATCCTTCCTGTTTACCTTCTCCATATGTCTCCAGGTACCCATTTAGAGCTGGGTCTACTCTGGCTGAGCTTACAGAGTCTCTCTACTGGCCCCTGTTCCAAATCAAATAAGCAGTGACACCAGGAATCGAGGACTTGAACCCCTGTCCTCACGTAAAAAGGAATTCAAGTTTAGCGTGCTAACCACTTGGCTAGGATGGCTCATGCTTGGCAATCATTCGTCATGGTGGGACAAAAACCTGGAACTGAATTTTAACCCAAATAGCTGATAATTTTTAGAAACGACTGTTTAAGAGGTTGTTGAAAACATTATTATCTGACAGTTCAATATGTAGGAGAGTAGTTCTGTGCTTGTTAGTTGCTTTTTTTTTTTTTTTTTTTGAAAGATGAATTAATTTTAGGAAGTATTGGAGGTTTATCGTGCGGGGGTCACCACTTTTAAAGGCAAAAATGGCGCAAAGAGTTGCTAAGCCACTTACCGGAGGAGGACGATCCCTCTTGGGCCCCAAATTAGTGAGATTTCTGCGGTTACTCCAACAGTTCCGTATACTAACGTGATCGGATGGTCTATGGCCACATTTAAAGCCAAAGTTTATCGATAAGGTTTTCTAACTATCTCTTTAGTTTCGACCTAAGCTGAAAAGTTAAAGAGAGTACATAAAAAAAACCTTACTGTATTCACAACACGTTGTACAAAAGAACTAACTAAAAAACGGACTCTTCCTCCCAGCCCGCGAGCCGCGTGCTGCGGCGGGGGTTACTAGGGTGGTAATGAATCTTTCCAGCCAATCCTTGGACTTACTAATCTACTGGCCGACCTCCCTAACTGCGTAATTCTTTCCCTCGTGGTCTATTAAGCACGTACGCAGTTAAGAGGACTCGAAATGGCGTCAAAAAATAATAGGAAAATTGATATTTATTACTTGCGGAAGGAAAATAATTAAGGGGCCAAAATAAATGAATCTGGGAGGGACATTTATCTGAAAAAACTGGGACCATGGGTTCCAACACCTCCCTCCTAAGATAAATGGCCCGTATCTCCGGTGGATTGGCTGTAAACTCAGACATAAAATCAAATCAAAATAAACACTAAAATTTTCTTCCTCTTGCTCCGGTCTTCCTGTTTACTTCCTTCTTATAGCTCCTGCCGTGCGAGGGTTTCTGCCTTGCCGAGTAGTGTGGGTTACTATGAAGTTTTCCTCGTTTTTCATTAGCCTTTCTTCCTCCTCCGTTGGACATAATTGCAGGATGTTGTCCTCGGGACTCGTAGAAATTCATTGTGCACAGCACAAATTAAAAACAAAAACTTTCTTGCTCTCACGAATTTACATTTGAGAGGAGCAGAGAATCAGTTTCTGGCACATGTGATGATGCCAGCCATCGTGAAAAATTTGGCTGCACTAGCCTCTTAATTTCCATCTGTGGAAACAACCCCAAATCTCGATAAAAAAGTATAATAGCATATTTCAAGTAGTTTCAAGTAATTTCAAGTAGTCTAAGGCCGAAAATACACAGGCCTTCGAAAACGATAAGGGTTCAGGAAAATGAAGTAAAAATCTGAGCGAACCATGAATCGCTTTTTTCTGGTTTCCCTCTCCTGGGATAATTAACTGAAGAATATACGTTGATGCTAATTGAAAATGAAATTTGGATACATCTCCCACTGATTACAATTTGCCGGAAATACTTGTCGACTCCCATGAAGAATAACAGCTATGAATAGGGTTGCTGGACAACGGTTTGGGTGAAGCATGAAATGACTGGGAGAGAGTATCCCCCATGGACTCCAGATCAGAAAGGCAAAATCGCAGTAAAGGGATTATAACTTGTCAATCAATTATACGTTTAAGAACAGGACTCCCTTTCGCAATTTCCTGTAAAGGATCTTCCACCTGAGATTCCTCCCCCTCATAGAGGAACAAACCTTCTTTTGAGTTGATCAGACAAATCTTAGATTCATTCCCAAATTTTTTCAATCCGAATCGACATTCAATTTTTCCCAACTCCCAAGTAGGTCATTCATTTCTCTTTTGTAACCATCTTCTTTTATTCCCCATGGGTCTTTGACCTCTTTTTCCCCCTTATTATCCATGTTTTCAAGGCACAGCCCATCCAACATTTTTTGTTTTTCGCCACTGCAGGCTGAATCTCCAAATTTTGTCTCTTCTTTGCATTCTTCTTTTCGTCTCTACTTTTCTCAATTCTGTCATTCGCGCAAAATAATAAATCACCGTTATATCTAATTTGGACTCCAGTGTCCACCATCTTTGACTGAATAATTTCATTGTAGCTCCGTTTAATATTTCTTTTCTCTCTCTTAGTTTTCTTTTGTTTTGTAGTAGTATTAAATAGATCGTCATGAAATCTGAATTGGACTTCAGTGTTCATCCTTGACTGCATTTCTGCATTGTATCTCTGTTTAATATCTTATTTCTCTCTTTTAGTCTTCTTTATTCTTACCGCAGAAACAAATATTTCGTTATCAAATGGGAATTGAACTCCGACATTTGGTTTATCATATTCTACTAAAATCTCTCGAACTTTCCGAGGAAAAGTCCGTACAATAAATTTCGTCTCATTTCTCTCTGGTACACTCGGTGTGTCGTTTTGGTTTATACTTGTTAGCGTCTCTTACTCGTTACAAGTGTTCTCATTTTTTCTGTTGTTTGGAAATTTTCCTGAAAAATCAGTTTTGCGCGTCTTATTTTCAATATTTTCTTGTCTATTTATTTCCGCACCCCTTTGTGGATTATTAACATTTTGAACACGCGTATCATGTATTTCGTTTTCTTGACTGGGTGGCACAGCCTTCCCATTTGTTTTATGGGCCAGTTCACCTTCCCGCATTGTCAACGAAGTATCATGTTTTCCTGTAAAAGTGTTTAATGTCTAGTAATTTTATTTTTCTCACAATTGATTCTTAGACAAATTATTATGGCCATCTGAAAGCTCAGAGGTTAGTTGTGATAAAATATCACTTTCTGGAATTCCCTAGTGGGCTTCTATTAGACCTATCATGGTTCTTTTAAACTCTTGGTGATATATTTCTTCATTCTCTCTCGCTATTTTATCATTCTCCTTTTTTCGTTCTCAGGCTATTCTATCAGCCTCTTCCTTTTTTTCTCTGGTTATTCTATCAGCCTCTTCCTTTTTTTCTCTAGCTATTCTATCAGCCTCTTCCTTTTTTTCTCTGGCTAATCTTTCATTCTCTATGAAATTTTAAAGTCGTTGTGTCATATCTATTTTAGTGCTTTTTCGTGAGCTCCTGCTGGAAATTGAACTTCTACTACTCCTGCTACTTGGCCTACTTTGAATATCACTGTTTTTATATTCTCTTAATTCATTTTCTGAGTTTGCTCGTTCTCTATCTGTATTTTCTTTTATTCGTAACTCCCCTTCATTTGGCACAGCCTCTGAGGGGTTGGTTTGTTTTGTTTTTTCATATATCCTTCCTATGTTTTTTTCGTACCCACTCATTTTATCGCGTATATTTCTTTCCGATTATAATATCTCTTATTCAATTAGTCAATCTTGGTAAGCTCAACAATTTGCATACGCAAAAATTATGATACGCAATTACTATTGTGAATTATCAGCTCTGTGCAATGAGATTCAACAATTTTTCAAATAACCGGAATGTCTAGACTTCATTAGTGATTGACGACTTCTTTTAAAACAAGCAGTTTTATGCGAGTGAAACATATCTCCGAAAAACGAATTAACAGGGGTTGGACGAGAAAATAATCAGAAAAACCGCGCGAATGTTTCACTAGTGGGAACTACCATGCAAAACAAATCACGTATCCTCCCTGGATACTAGTATTCCAAATATAATCTCCTCCTGCGCAGATTAATCAATAGGACAGGTGCCTCCCACCTTCCTTGTCCAATATGCGCTCAAACTGACAAATTCTCCTAATTTGCCGTCCTCAATGCTCTTATAACCTTCGTCACTGAAGATTATATCTAAGTCCGCCACTTCACTCAAATAATAACCCAACTTCCAACGTTTTCTTATCTGTCCTTAAACACTGTAATACTTTTAAATACGGAGATTCCCCCACTGCAAACTCAACTGATTAATTTCACGTTATTCATTTTTATTTTTGTTTAACAAGGCACACATTAATTTTAGCCTTATAAATTTGAACACTAATTAGTTGCGCGGTATATTGATTCATAAATTTTCCAATTATGATCTCACAAGGCCTAGCCCATAATAGATCTTCATAATTGCATTAATTGATTGCGTATATTTATCTTTTTATATGTCACCACAATAGGCTACTTTGTAGGCCAAATTAACCTGTCTCTTCGAAAGCGCGGAATTCTTTTATTATCAGATTTACTGATAGGACCTTAACTCGCTGCCACCACTTAATGGAGGTTTATCGTGCGGGGGTCACCACTTTTAAAGGCAAAAATGGCGCAAAGAGTTGCTATGCCACTTACTGGAGGGGGAAGATCCCTCTTTGGCCCCAAATTAGTGGGATTTCCGCGGTTACTCCAACGGTTCCGTATACTAACGTGATCGGATGGTCTATGCCCACATTTAAAGCCAAAGTTTACCGATAAGGTTTTCTAACTATCTCTTTAGTTTCGACCTAAGCTGAAAAGTTAAAGAGAGTACATAAAAAAAACCTTACTGTATTCACAACACGTTGTACAAAAGAACTAACTAAAAAATGGACTCTTCCTCCCAGCCCGCGAGCCGCGTGATGCGGCGGGGGTTACTAGGGTGGTAATGAATCTTTCCAGCCAATCCTTGGACTTACTAATCTACTGGCCGACCTCCCTAACTGCGCAATTCTTTCCCTCGTGGTCTATTAAGCACGTATGCAGTTAAGAGGACCCAAAATGGCGTCAAAAATAATAGAAAAATTTATATTTATTACTTAAGGAAGGAAAATAATTAAGGGGCCAAAAGAAATGAATCTGGGAGGGACATTTATCTGAAAAAACTGGGACCAAGGGTTCCAACAGGAAGCTTTTGTCTCTGTGTACTATTTGTGCGCGGAAGCATTGCACAGGGAGTCTCTCTCTCTCCCTCTCTCTCTCTCTCTCTCTGTCTCTCTCCCTCTCTCTCTCTCTCTCTCTCTCTCACTCTCTCCCTCTCTCTCTCTCTCTATCTATCTCTCTCTCTCTGTCTCGCTGTCTGTGTCTCTATCTCTGTCTCTCTCTCTGTCTCTCTCTCTCTCTCTCTCTCTCTGTCTCTCTCTATCTCTCTCTCTCTCTCTCTCTCTCTCTCTCTCTCTCTCTCTCTCTCTCTCTCTCTCTCTCTCTCTTCCTTCCTTCTTTTAATGTGCAGAAATAAAATTGGAAGGTTACCGGTAACTGCCAATTTAGTTAATGTAACATACTTCAGATGTTTGGAGTTCAGATGTCATGGAAAAAGTTTACTCTCTAATTTCTATTCATAATCTTCATAATTATGTACGATTTTATCCCGTTTTTTTTTCATATACATTATGTTAAGATATTACGAGGTTGAAACTGATCCTTTTTTACCGGACATCATTGTGAAGTTAGGAACTTCTATGTGTTTTTTTTTTCACAGGGAGTCCATAAATGTTCCGCGAGGGGGTGTTTCTGCTCTACCGCCTAGTTTCATTGTGAACCAGCTACTAGATTTGATGGCTACTCAAAGACGAGAGGTTATTCCCAAATGTGGCCTGCATTCAAGTCAAGTGAGTTATATATCAGGTCTTTTACTGCTAGTTGTATACACTTTTCGTAAATTTTTATTGAAATTTTTTACATTGACATTACAGAAAAATATAAATTAATGATCTAGGTGATTTAGCTATGGGACTGTATATATATATATATATATATATATATATATATATATATATATATATATATATATATATATATATATATATATATATATATATATATATATATATATATATATATATATATATATATATATATATATATATATACATATATATATATATATAGATATATATATAAGATATATATATAGATATATATATAAACAAATTATTAAACACCGTTAGCAATTTAAATGAAAACGAAAAAAGAAAAAAAGAGAAAAAAAAACAAAAAAAAAAACAAAAAAAAAAAAACAAGCCTCTTGGACAACTGCCGAAATACAAACAAGGTAAATAAAACCAAAGTCAACTCTCAGAGATAAACTTTCTCACCATTCTGCAAAACTGCTGGTAATCAGCACACTCTCTAAGATCCAAGGGAATAGAATTCCACACCTTTGGGCTAATATGCCTCTAACTAAATCCTGCTATAGTTGTTCGCCTACACTTTTGTAAGAACTGGAACCTGAGTGATGTCGGATATGAATGACGCTGCGAGTTAAGAGAAAATTCCATGGAAATATGATGCTAACTGACCAAAAACTTAATTGTGACATATCTGGGATATTGCAATGAAATGAAGTTGATCTAAAGAAAAAATTCCAGGTGGTCGAAAAAGATGAGTAACAGAAGACCTATTATCAATTTGAAAAAGTATCCTTATCGCTTAATTTTGTAAAATTTGAAGGGGTTCATAAACTGAAGGAAAAGTTGAAGCCCACACTGAAACACAATAGCCTATAGAAAAAAAGGGCGGACCAGAGAAAAGTAAATTGATTTAAGTATATTAACCCGAAAAACATGGCGGAGACGGCACATAATCCCAACATTCCTAGAAACTTTTACCGATAGAGTTTTAACATGTTCATGGAGCGACAAATTTTCATCAATAGTTATTCCAAGATATTTAAGCTGTTGTACCCGTTTCAGTTCCACATTATTTAAATAAAGAGAAAAAACATCAGAATTTACTGAACCAACTCGTGAAAATAGCATATATTTCCTTTCATTTAGTAGAAAAAGGTTTCGACAATACCTCTCTGAAGTAGTTGATAGAGTACTTTGGATGTTCAGGAAAAGCTGTGTTAAATCTGAATGGGAAGAAAAAATCATAACATCATCTACAAACATAGCAATTTTGCAGATTGGAAGAAACTCAGGCAAATCATTAATAAAAAGAAGAAATAGGGTAGGACCCAAAACAGAGCCCTGAGGAACCCCACAATTTACAGAAAATGACCTAGATCGGATTCCATTTTTACTATCATGACATTCAATTTTTCTTTCAGCAAGGTAAGATGCAAAGAAATTAAAAGATTTTGAAGAAATTCCATATTTTTTTAGTTTATTTAGTAAAAGACGGTGATCCACTGAGTCGAACGCCTTGGCCACATCCAAGAATATAGCGAAGGCGCCCTGACCAGTGCATTATTTATTTCAATTAAAAGCTGATGTATTGCTAGTTCTGCTGATTTTCCTTTAATGAATCCATACTGCGAAGGATACAATATTTCATTATTACATAAATAATTTTGAAGTTGTTTATGAGCAATTTTTTCCAAAATTTTCCTAAAAACAGATAACAGTCAAATTCCTCTATAATTTAAAGGATCTGTAGAAGCACCACCTTTATAGAAAGCTAGCACATGGGCATTTTTTAAAAGATCAGGAAAAACTCCATTTAGTAAAGACAAATTAAAAATATGTGCCAACAATGGGGCAATATTAGGAGCTATTTGTTTCACAATTTGTGTAGAAAACCCAAAATCATCCAATGAAAAACTTTGCTATAGTTTCACTATGTGTCCTTTAACTTCCTGAGGTGAAATTTCAGAAAAATCAAATGAGTTTGGTGCTTCATCTTCAACAACCAAATCAGTCGACTGACTCTTGCCTATTTGTACTCGATACAATCCTAGACCCAATAGTACTGAAATGCTTGCCAAAAATATCCAATTTTTTTTTTTGGATCCGTCACTTTAGAAACATCAAGTTCAAGACAATTCACTCCCAAACTCGAATGCTGATTGGGACGGATTTTATCATTGATTAGCTGCCATGTCTTTTTCGTATTTGACTAATACTATAAAAATTTATCGGAAAAATATTTTCTTTTAGCATATCTTATAATAGAATTCAGTTTATTTCTATAAGTTCTATATTCCTCGTAAAATACATCAGATTGGGTAGCCAGAAACTGACAATTTTTTTTCCTTTTCATCTTAAGTGACGTCAAAATACCATCCGTAATCCACGGGTCAAATTTTTTTGAAGACTTTCCGCGCAAAAATCTTGTCGATGCTTTTTGATCTCGAAGTTGCATTATATCATGGATAAATTTCGAAAAAGCATCATTAACATCATTTGAATCAAAAATGGGGGCCCAGTCTTAATTATCTGTCAATGCACGCAAAAGCATAAAATCAATCAATTTTTTCTGTCGGTAAGAATTTTTATTTCCATGTTTTTAAAATGCAGGTCGAGATAAACTTTGGACTAACTGGAAAATGATCAGACATGTCACATATACTAACAGAAGACTTTATCGCTTTAAAAGAAACACCAGAAAAGAAAATGTTATCCAGCAAAGTTGCAGTAGTCTTTGTTACTCTCGTAGGTAGCGAAATACTTGGAAAAAGGCCTGAACACAGCATAATGTTCAGAAACTCTTTATGAAAAGCCACATCTAAATTCAACAAATCAAAATTGAAATCACCTGAAATTATTTCTGGTCTTTTACATCCACCAAGTTTTACAACTAGGGGCTCAAAAATCTAAAAAAAAAACTTTGTGGTTACTTGATGGCGGTCTATATACTGATCCAAAAATAAAAGTTCGCAGCCAATGGGACGTAATTCAACAAATAGTCTCACATAAACCTTCTTCCCAAACTGAAAAATCATCAAGTATATTAACAGACCAATCCTGTCGGACATAAATTAATTGACCACCTTTCGCACTCTCTGACCTACACCTTGAAACAGATTTCATACCCGAAAGGGACAGCATAGACATTGGAGACTTATGCGACAAAAAAGTTTCACATACAGCTACAATATCTTTAGGACTAGAATTTAACAAAAACTTAAGTTCACTATACGCACTCTGCAATCCTTGCGCATTAACATGTAATACCCTTAATGGGAATTCACATTGCTCAACTTCATTAGTTAAAGGGTCATCTGAAAAATCACAATCTGGTTGATTTCTGACATACTGTACATCTTTATCACTCCCAGTCAAATTATACAGTAACGCATCTAAGTTTAAACAGAACTCCAAAAACTACTAAAATCTATCCATATCCTTAATAAAAAAAGGAAAACTAAATCAAACTTCAATTATTCACAGTGAAGGTTCATTAGCCAGATTGAGGATCTAAGCCACATCTGCTATTGTTTTTCATGGCATAATTTGCGAGCCATTTTTCACAAAAATGATGCCTCTCATCGTCCACACATTTTTATTTTCAAATCTGTTGCGAGCAAGCTTGAAAACCTCCTGCCTCTCCCTAGTTAACGCTTCATTAACAAAGACGCGGGAACCCTTCAGCATTTTTCGATTACGAAGTATTTCGACTGCTGCAGCTTCTGAGATCAATGTAAGTTCGATAGGGGCTAGAGCTTGATCATTAGCTCCTAGACGTTTAGCCCCCTTAATGATCGATTTTTCAAGCTGAAGTCCCATTTGCAAATTTAAACGATCAAGAACTTTCGCACCTAGTGCCGGGAGATCACGGGCAGTTGTCTTGACACCAGCAACAATGACTTTATTCAGAAGGGCAGACCGACCTAATTCGTCCAACTTCGACTCAAGTTTTTCAAGCTTGGACTCATTTGAACAAGTTTCACTCGTAAATCCTTGAGAGCCTTTTGAACCTGCTCAAACTTCGACTGAAACTGCATCTCAATTTTTTTTATAAACCGCTTGCGTAATCGTGTCTAAAAATTCTTTTTTAAACTGCGACGGAGATATATCTAACTTGGAAAACTCTTCGTCCACTTTTTCCGGATCTTGTCTTCTATACCGCTTCACAATTCCTCCGAATCAGTCTGTAGAGATAGCACGGATTCAGATAAGTCATCTGGCAATCCATCCGAATCTTTGATACAAAGCTTAATCGCTCTTTGTGCATTTTTTCTCCCATCTTTTACCGCTTCTGAATACTTTATCGAGTAGCGCCAAATATTATCAGACGTCACAATCTTGCTTTCGTCCGTTCCATAACAGCAAACTTCATAATTGAATCGACCGTCACGAACAGTAATCACTCTCATAATTTTGCACGGCCAAAGTTTGTAATATTTAAATTGCGCAAATACGCGATCACCCGCTTGCATAACTGGAGAGAAAATTCCCTCTGAAATCCAATCTTAAATACGCAGGGAATTTAAGCCCGATAGCTAATCTTGAAAGCTTAAAATGAATATCCTATTATAAAGAAAAACTTGCCATACAGGTTTGTAAATCAAACAGTTTGTGGTAACGAACTGTAAGTAAGGAGCGACCCGGCTCAATGGTAACCGAAACTCTAAAAAACGGAATTTTGATACCAATAGATACATCAAAAGAATCAGAGTTTAATTCTGAGGTTAAATATGTAAATTTCATGAAGTTTAATTTTACCTATCAAAATCTACACACCTCAGAAAATCTGGCTGATTTTCGAAAAAGGGGGAAAGACCTCCTATAAATCATAGAACCTTAACGAAAAGCACACCATCATATACAGCGTATCAGAGAACCCTACTGTAGAGGTTTCAAGCTCTTATCTACAAAAATGTAGAATTTTGCATTTTTTGCCAGAAGAAAGATCACGGGTGCGTGTTTATTTGTTTTTTTGTTTCTTTTCCCCAGGGGTAATCGTGTTGACCCAGTGGTCTTAGAATATCGTAGGAGGGCTCATTGGAACGGAAATTAAAAGCTCTAGTGCCCTTTTTAAGTGACAAAAAAAAATGGAGGGCAACTAGGCCCCCTCCCACGCTCATTTTTTTCTCAAAGTCACCCAATTAAAATTTTGAGATAGCCATTTTGTTCAGCATAGTCGTTAATCTAATAAATATGTCTTTTACGATGACTTAATCCCCCACAGTTCCCAGGGGAAGGGCTGCAAGTTATGAACTGTGCCCATTGCTTACATATTGTATTGGTTATTGGGAAGTATACAGACATTTTCAGGAATAATTTTTTTCTGGTGTGGGGGGGGGGGCTGGAGGAGGGTGCTACTCGGGAGAATCTTTCCCTGGAGGGTGTTTCTTTGGGGTAAGGGACATTTCTATGAAGGGGGCGCCGGATTTCCAAGCATTATTTGAAAAACGATCAGAAATTAAATTAAAAAACAAGTTTTTTCAACTGAAAGTAAGAGGCAACATTAGAACTTAAAATGAACAGAAATTATTACGTATATTAGGGGGTTCTCCCCCAAGTCAATACCTCGCTCTTTACTCTACAGTTTTTTTAGTGCTTTCAAAAGAGCTATCTATTATAATTAAAAGGCCTTTGTGATTCAGGGGTTTGTGAATTAAAATTTTTTTTAATTTTTAACGTAAAGAGCGTGGTATTGACTAAGGGGAGAACCCCTTCATATACGTAATAAAACATACGTAATAAAAAAAACAATAAAAAAAACAAGCGATACGGCTCAATAGTTAGCGAAACTTTTAAAAACGGAACTTTGATGTCAATAAATGTATCAAAAGAACGGGCTTATAATGCTGATTCTAAATATATGAATTTTATTAAGTTTCGTATTACTCATCAAAGGCTACGAGCCTGAAAAAATTTACCTGATTTTTTAAAGAGGGGGGAAACATCCCCTAAAAGTGAAAGAATTTTAATGAAAATCATACCATCAGATTCAGCGTATCAGAAAACCCTATAACATAGGTTTCAAGCTCATATCTGCAAAAATCTGCAACTTCGTATTTTTTGCCAGAAGAAAAATATACGAATATAGAAGTTTGTCACGTAAGTTAATTTGTAAATTACGTCAGACCCAAATTTAGAGACAGCCATTTAGCAAAAGAAAAGTAAAATTTTTATGCAAATTTTGTTTACTTATTCAATGACGGTGAGCCAAAATAAAAGCTGCATTAACTAAAAAACGATCAAAAAATTTAATAAAAAGACAAGTTTTTTCAACTGAAAGTAAGGAGCAACGTTAAAACTAAAAACGAACAGAAATTATTCTGTATATGAAAGGGGCTGTCCCCTCCTCAACACCTCGCTCTTTACGTTATAGTTTGACTCTGTCTCACAACTTCATTTTTTAAAACAGTACAAAACTTTAGCGTAAAGAGTGAGGCGTTGAGGAGGGGACAGCCCATTTCATATACGGAATAATTTCTGTTCGTTTTAAGTTTTAATGTCGCTCCTTACTTTCAGTTTAAAAAACTTGTTTTTTTATTTAATAACAACAAAGAACTAGCCTAAACAAGACATGAAGAAAAACAACAACCAAGAACTAGCATAGGGGCTATGGGGGAACTAGCATAGGGCATAGGGGTTTTGCGCCCAACTTACGTTAATTTCTGCTCGTTTTGAGTTTGACTCGGTTAATTATATGTAATTTCTCTTCGTTTTGGGTTTCATTTATTTATCGATGCTGATTTGTCGTAGTTTCACGCCTGGTAGATTATTTGATCTTATTTTTGCTCATTTTTTGTTTAATGGAGTTCTTCACTTTTCTTTGAAAAACTTATTTTGTGGAAAAAGTTCTTTTAATTAATTTCTCTTCGTTTCATATTGAAATAGTCTTTTCAGGGAAAAAGAGAATAATACTTTAAATCTTTTCGTTTTTTAGACTTTATAGTTTGGCCTGCTATTGGTATGCTGGAGAAAAATTTTCAGCAATTATTAACAACATACACCCTTTTAAAAATCTAGACACCAATATTACTGTTTAATTTAGTTTCATACCTCCTCTAGTTGACCTGAAATGGAAATCTGATACCATTCGTAAAAAAATATGTTTACTTTCTTTGATAGCTTGGATACACTTACGTTATTTTGATTTGGTTTTAAATTTGAAAAGCAGACATGGGTGGGTGATAGTAGACGGGTGACAAGTTGCTCTCCAATCACTTCCGGCTAATAAAAGGAGCCTCCGCCCTTTCTATTTTTAATTGAATGAACCGTTTCTAAAGTTTCCAAAATAACTCCTTGATTACGAAGTGCCCTGGTCTGAACAGCAACAACAACGACAAGCAATACATTATACCCACTTCGATCTTTATTATTAAAATGTCAAGCCTTCCAATCACTTTCGACTATTAAAAAGGGCACTAGGCCTTTCGATTTCCAATCGAATGAGCCCTTTTGGAAACGACAATGCTTTCTATAAACACCTTATATGCCCCCAGGGCATAAATTACAACCCTTACCCAAAGGTCTGTTTGGGTGGTTGTCATTCTCTAAGACCGAATTTCCAGAACTTTCAACTACGTTAAACTGCATGGCTATCTCAAAATTTTGATTGGATGTTTTTGGGGAAATAGTGGACATGAGAGGGGCGCTAGTCATTCTCCATTCACGTTAAAATTTAAACGATAACCCTACCCCTCTCAAGTTTTAATCGAGAACGCACTTTTGAAGTTTCTACGATAGAACTTTCAATAACAATCATATATATCCCCAGGACATAGCTTACAACCCTTGTCCTGAGGGCTTAGGGGAGTGTCATTGTCAAAGACCTAATTTCTAAAACTTTCTACTAAGTTGAAAAAAGGACTATCTTAAAATTTTGATTGGATGTGTTTGAAGGAATGGTGGGCGTGAGAGGGGGTTAGTTACCCTTCAATCACTTTCGACTATTACAAAGGGCACTAGCCCTCTCAATTTCAAATTGAATGAGCCCCTTTTGAAGTTTTACGACACATCAATCTATAAAAACCTTATATGCCCCCAGGGCAGAACTTACAATCTTTGCCTTTGGGGCTCTGGGGGGTTTGTAATCCTTAAATACATAATTTCTAGAACTTTCAACTACGTTGAACAAAATGGCTATCTCTAAACTCTGATTGAATGTTTTTGGGAAATGGTAGGCGTAAGAGGGGGGTTAATTACTCTCCACTCACTTTCGACTATTAAAAATTTCTATAACAACTTTCCACATAAACTTTATATGCCCCCAGGGCATAACTTAAAACCCTTGCACTGAGGGCTCTGAGGGGGTTGTCGTCCTAAAAGACCTAATTTCAAGATTTTTCAACTACGTTGAACAAAATGGATATCTCAAAATTTGATTGGATGTTTTTGGGAAAATGGTGGGCGTGAGAGAGGCGTTAGTCGCTCTCCAATCACTTTCAACTATTAAAACAAAAGGCACTAGCCCTTTCAATTTCCAATTGAATGAGCCCTTTTGAAATTTCTACGCTTTCAATAAAAACCTTTTACGCCCTCAGGGCATAACTTACAACCCTTGCCCTGTGGGCTCTGGGGGGGGGGAGGGGTTGTCATCCTTAAAGACCTAATTTCCAAAACTTTCAACTACATTGAATAAAGTGGGTATCTAAAATATTGATTGGATGTGTTTGGAGAAAAGAAGGGCGTGAGAGGAGGGTTAGTTTCCTTCAAATCACTTTTGACTATTAAAAAGGGCACTAGCCCTTTGAATTTCCGATCAAATGAGCCTTTTTTCACGTTTCTACGAGAGGAATTTCCATAAAAACCTTAAATAACCCCAGGGCATAACTTATCACCTTTGCCGCGAAAGCTGTGGGGGGGCTGTCATGCTCAATACTATAATTTCCTGAACTTTGAATTGCTTGGGATAAAATGGCTATATCAAAATCTTTATTGGATGTGTTTGGGGAAATGGTGGGCGTGGAAGGGGTGTTAGTTGCTTTCCAATCGCTTTTGACTATTAAAAAGGGCACTATCCATTTCAATTTCCAATCGAATGAGCCCTTTTTTAAGTTTCTACGACAACTTGTTCAATAAAAACCTTAAATGCCCACTTGCCCAGAGGGCTGTGGGAGGGGGG
Source organism: Artemia sp. Qi Xiang Cuo (assembly GCF_049724085.1). Classification (NCBI taxonomy): domain Eukaryota; kingdom Metazoa; phylum Arthropoda; class Branchiopoda; order Anostraca; family Artemiidae; genus Artemia; species Artemia sp. Qi Xiang Cuo. The sequence goes on along the minus strand of NC_142799.1, from coordinate 84,081,231 downwards.
GTTTTAAACCCCAAAGACCTAATTTCCAGAACTTAAAACTACGTTGAATAAAATGGCTATCTCAAAGTTTTGATTAGATGTGTTTGGGGAAAAGGTGGGCGTGAGAGGCGGGTTGTTGCCCTCTAATGACTTTCAACTATTTAAAAGGGCACTAGCCCTTTGAATTTCCAATTGATTGAGCCTTTTTTAAAGTTTCTGCGACAACGCCTTCTATAAAAAACTTTATATGCCCCCAGGGCATAACTTACAACCCTTGCCCCAAGGTCTTGCCCTAAGCGGGACTGTCCTCAAAAACATAATTTCTATCTGGAAATCCACAACGCTGAACAAAATGGCTATCTCAAAATTTTGATTGGATGTGTTTCGGGAAATGGTGGGCGTGGAAGGGGTGTTAGTCAACTTCCAATCACTTTCGACTATTAAAAAGGACACAAGCCACTCCAATTTCCAATTGAATGAGCGCTTTTCGAATTTTCTACGATAACTTCTTCGATATGAAGTGGCCTGCTCTAAAGAACAAAATTAATAAATAATACATTGGGCCAACTTCGTTCTTATATGCCCCCAGGGCATAACTTAAAACCCTTGCCCTGAGGACTGTGGGGGAGTGTCCTCCTCTTTACTTACTCCCCGTTTCTTGTCTCATTCTCGAGTGTCCTCGTTCTTTACTTAGGCAGCGCGATCGCGCTGCCTATGATTTATGCAACAACTTTCTATATAAACCTTATATGCCCCCAGGGCATAACTTACAACCCTTGCACTGAGGGCTCTGAGGGGGTTATCATCCTTAAAGACCTAATTTCCCGGACGTTCAACTACGTTGAACAAAATGGATATCTCAAAATTTTTATTGGATGTGTTTTGGAAAATGGTGGCCGTGAGGGGGGCATAAGTCGCTGTCCCATCACTTATCAACTCTTAAAAGATGCACTAGCCCTTTCAATTTCCAATTGAATGAACCCTTTTGAAGTTTCTACGACAGCACTTTCAATAAAAACTATATGCCCCAGGGCTTAACTTACAACCCTTACCCCGAGAGCTCTGAGGGCGTTATCATCCTGAAAGACCTAATTTCCAGAACTTTCAACTACGTCGAACAAAATGGATATCTCAAAAATTTTAATTCGATGTGTTTGGGAAAATGGTGGGCGTGAGAGGGGCGTTAGTCGCTATCCAATCACTTTAATAATAATTTATTTTATTTTTGACCCACTATACAGAAAATGAAGTGGAGTAACACAAGGAAAAAAAAAACCCCAAAAAAAACATTTAACAACAACACAATAAATAAATATTACACTCAATGCGCTGTTGCTACACAGCGCATTGAATGAGCTATTTCCAATTGAATGAGCTATTTTGAAGTTTCTACGACAACGCTTTCAATAAAAACTTTATATGCCCCCAGGGCATAACTCACAACCCTTGCCCTAAGGGCTGTGGGGGAGAGGGTTGTCATCCTTAAAGACCTAATTTTCAAAACTTTCAACTACGTGGAATAAAGTGGCTATCTAAAAATTTCGATTGGATGTGATTGGGAAAAAGTTGGCTGTGAGAGGGGGGTTAGTTGCCCTCAAATCACTTTCGACTATCAAAAAGGGTACTAGCCCTTAAAATTTCAAATCGAATGTGCCCTTTTTCAAGTTTCTACGACAAAGATTTCAATAAAAAACCTTATATGCCCCAGGGCATAACTTATTATCCTTGCCCTGAGTGTTGTGGGGAGTGTCCTCCTCAAAAATATGTTTTCTGTCTGGAAATCAACTACGCTGAACAAAATGGCTATATCAAAATTTTTATTGGATCTGTTTGGGGGATTGATGGATGTGAGGGGGGGGGGCTAGTTGCCCTCCAATCACTTTCGACTATTAAAAAGGGCACTAGTTTTTCAGGTTTTTCACATATATATATATATATATATATATATATATATATATATATATATATATATATATATATATATATATATATATATACCCAAGTCACGGCTAAGCAGAGTTATTCCGTTTTGAAGGAAAATTTCGACAGGGGTTCCAAAATTGCACTGTCGAATCGTCGGTATCTTTACCCTATATATATATATATATATATATATATATATATATATATATATATATATATATATATATATATATATATATATATATATATATATATATATATATATATATATATATATATATATATATATATATATATATATATATATATATATATATATATATATATATATATATATATATATATATATATATATATATATATATATATATATATATATATATATATATATATATATATATATATATATATATATATATATATATATATATATATATATATATATATATATATATATATATATATATATATATATATATATATATATATATATATATATATATATATATATATATATATATATATATATATATATATATATATATATATATATATATATATATATATATATATATATATATATATATATTTATATATATATATATATATATATATATATATATATATATTTATATATTTATATATATATATATATATATATATATATATATATATATATATATATATATATATATATATATATATATATATATATATATATATATATATATATATATATATATATATATATTTATATATCTATATATATATATATATATATATATATATATATATATATATATATATATATATATATATATATATATATATATATATATATATATATATATATATATATATATATATATATATATATATGTATATATATGATATATTGATATATATATATATATTTATT